>NC_053028.1:205435344-205517205 GCF_003073215.2 Triticum urartu | reverse complement strand
TTCGTTGGGTTTCTGCCTTCTAAAAATGTCATGTCTTATCGTGCTCCTGACCCGGAGGAAGAACACCCCGATCCAAAAGACGGAGAAGTGATTGTCTTCACTGACCACATGAACCGAGGCTTCTCACCGCCCGGTTCAAAATTCTTCAGAGAGGTCCTTCATTTTTTCAAACTTCATCCTCAGGATCTTGGACCCAATTCCATATCTAATATTTGCAATTTCCAAGTACTTTGTGAGGTCTATCTCCAGCAAGAGCCGACCGTAGAGCTGTTTAGGGAATACTTTTATCTGAACCGGCAGAATAAATGTACCAACGGTCCTACTTTAGTACTTGGAGGCATCTCAATTCAGCGCCGTCAGGGTGCTGTCTTCCCTCTCATCGTATTACCAAGTCACCCAAAGGACTGGAACCAAACTTGGTTTTATTGTCAGGATACCTCTCCAACAAACGAGAAGCCGCTGTCGGGTTATCGCCCCGGTCGTCTTGACTCCAAGTTCACCCTTCCAGATAAGCTCACTGTTTCTGAACGCAAGAGGCTGCTTCCATCCATCAGAAGAATCAACGCTTTGTTAGGCAATGGTTTAACCGGAGTAGATCTGACCCGCTGCTGGATCTCATGGCGGGGTATTCCATTAGGCCGTCGATCTAAACTGATGTATGAATATGGCGGAAGCCCGGACGACTCTCTCCGTCACAGCCCAGTTGAACTCACCGAAGAAGACATTGTTTCAATGTCAACCCTTTTGGTGAATGGGAAATATGAAGACTGGAACATTGTTGGGTTAAATCCCTTCTGCAAGCTTAATCCGGTACCAGAAGTAAGCATATTCTGATCTCTTTTCCTTTTTATTTTGCCCAGCTATACTACTTTAGCGCTGATCTTTCTTCTTGTCTTTGCAGGCCAATTCTGACTTTTGGAAGGTGAAATATTACCACGAAGCTGCCAAGAAGGCGAAAGCCGCCGCCATGAACACCAAGAAGACAACCCCGAAAACGAAGAAGAAGAAGAAGAAAACCACTGTTGAAGATTTAATGAAACTTGATGACACATCTGACTCGGAGTTAGTCCTTGATTCCCTTGGCCAATTTTTTAACAATCTTATTGACACTGATCCTTACCAGGATGACACTGGGGCCAGTCAGGCAGGGGAAGCAGAGGTAACTATCATTTCCTCCGACTCAGAGCCCTTACCAAGACACGAAGTTCGACGAGTGATCCGTAAAGTAAGGTTTTCTAACCCCTTAGCTCACTTGGATCCCAACTTTCATTTGAAAAAGCAGCAACATGAAAGCTGCCGTGAAGTTGAGACTGAATATGAACCGACCGTCGTCCTTCAACAGAACCCTCGGAAACGCCCGAACGAGGTTTACTTATTACTGTCCTTAACTTTTTGTAATGAATCCTTCTCATTGTATTCCTTTTAACTTCTTTCTTTTACCCTTTTAGGAGGTGTCTCGTTCCTCAGGTGACTCATCACAAACACAATTTCCGGCTTTCAAGACTGCTCCTGGGTAATCAGAAATCCTCTTTTCTTTCGGGTTGATCAATTGTATCTTGATGCTGACTGTCCTGTAATATATATTTTTTCCTTAGCGGCCAGGCTAAATCTATGAAGGAGAAGGTAACAAACCCGGCGGAAGACCCGCCAGTACTAGCATCTGAGCCGGCTAGGCCGCCTTCTCCATTAACTGTTGCCCCAGAAGACCCGCCTATTGTCAATGAAGCAAATCCTCCAGAGCCGTCCCTTGACAAAGCCACTATGGACCCTTCTACGGCTGGACCGTCAAGCTCAACCGACCCGCCGTCTCCCCGTGTTCAAGATGTTCAAATTACTGGGTGCCGCTTTGTTGAGCCGGGGAACCCAACGGTATTGGTTCGGTGCACAGCTAAGCAAGAAGCATTGGAGAAGCAGAAGTTTCGTTTTGATGTTGCCAGCTATGACCGTCTTAATGCCAGTGACATCTTATCCGGCTATCTCGGTCATGTACACTCCAGTCGTGATTCTGAGATCGAGATGGTCAAGCAGTTTCAGTTGAAGTATGAGGTACGTTGTTTTCGGTTTACCAATATTCCTTCAGCCCCCAAGTCTTTAGATTATGAGAGAAATGGAATAACCTATAGACTTAAAATATAGCCCGAGACTTTTACCTCTGAATCTTTGCCTGATATCGATAGAACAAAACTTCACCCATAGTCCCCAAGGACCGGTTTATTTTGATCATTAATGAATCGGTACATCATAATTTAAAACTATCTACGAAGTATTTAACACTCCGGTTTAACCTTGATAAACTTGCCGAACTGTGTACATTAGCCCCCAAGTGCCAAGTGTTGTTACTTTGTAGGGGACTTGGGACTTCAAATATGTTGGTAGAGTCGTAAAAATTTGATTTGGTATACATTAGCCCCCAAGTGTCAAGTGGTTTATTTGTAAAGTACTTGGGACTTCAATCTTGAATTTAAATACTGGAATTTAAAACCAAGTCTTGACTTATCTGAACATTTCACAGAATGCATTGTCTGAATTGAATTCTCAATTATCTGACGCAAAGACCCGACTAGCAACTCAAGAGTCCGAAATCAAATATTCCACTTCCAAACTGCAAATGAGCCTTTCTGCAACCGAGAATTTGAAGACCAACTTTACTACCAAGGAGAAGGCTTGAGAAAATGAGAAAACACTCCTGACTCGACGAGCTGAGACGGCCGAAACAGCTCTAAAAGAAATTTCAACAGAGCTGAACAGTTTGAAGGGCCGGGTGTCTCAGATGGTTGCTTCTATCTGTGGTAAGCTTCCTGAGTTGACCTTTCGTATAATTTTTGCCAAACCGGAATATTATCCGCCAACTTACTCTGTTGAAAATATATGCAGGTCCGTGAAGTAAAAATCTGAGCCAAGACCCGTTGATTAAACTGAAGGCAATATACACCTTGGTTGAACAATTGTACATTGGTGCACAACGGTCTCTGGCCGCTATCTCTCCTGCAAATCAAGGACCCAACCGGCTTAGCGATGTCCTGAAGAAGCTGTTCATCCTTCCACCGAGATTCCAAGAAGTAAAATGCTCCTACGTGCGAGCTGGAGCTTTGACTGCCCTAAGTCGTTCCAAGGCTTGGGTGCCATACCTAGACCCGGCGGATGTAGCAAGAGGTTACCCTACTGTAAAGGAGGACGGGTCTCCATTTGACCAGGATGATTTCATAGTGTGTGTACGCGAAGTCCGGCCTCAAGCAACTAGTCTTGGAGAGGACACCAATGTGGACAAGTACCAGCCGGGTTTTGATAGTGAAAATAAGAAGCTGACCACTCCTTCATACAAAGTAGCAGATCTGATCCCACCTGTGAGAGAGGATACCTTTGCTCCGGAAATTGACCCGGTCGGCCTGATTGACGACGAAGCCGAATTTGTCGCCATGAACGGCTTTGATTGGTCAAAATCCAACTTCCAGCAACCAGAAGGTGGTGAACCAGTGAGGGAGGGACAATGATCATCTTCATAGGCTTATAAAGCTTTGTAATAACTTCAGTTGCTAAAAAACACCGCATGTTTGCTTATGCCATCGTGCATAGAATATTTCTATGTGAATCTGCGTCCAGATTCCAATGTGTGCGTCGTTTAATATTTGTCTCTGTGATATTTGAACTCTGTTCCTTGTTCTTGTTGGTCCTTAGATCACCGGGTTTAATAATCCGGGTGGTGAACTTGATAATTCAATATGTATGAAAAGTTAATGCTTCTCGAATACTCAATGTTCATCATTTCTTAGTAGCTTGTACCTTTGGATCCTTGATCCACCGGCTTGAATAACCCGGGCTGCTGTGTTGTTCAATAATTGAGCCGGTGAAGAAAACCAGGCTGTCTTATTTGAAATATTGAAACAACAAAAGCTAAAAGGCAAGCAACAGATAATAAACATAATTTTAACTTTGTATTCAAAAAGCTGGGGGTTTCTGATTCGAATACGATCAGTAAACCGGACCAAAGGGGTTAAGCTAAGGTTCGAATACGACCATATAGCCCCCAGTGGCTTTGGCGTTGCGCCGATCAAGAGGGTACCGACAGCTATGTTCTCTTTGGTTCGAATACGACCTATGTTTGAACAGGAAGCCCCCAAATGACCTTGAGAGGTTTTTAACAACCCTGATTCGAATACGATCCAAGTCGGACTCAAAAGGGGTTAAGCTATGATTCAGATACGATCAAGAAGCCCCCAAGTGAGTTTGGCCTTGAGGCGATCAAGAGGGTTATAACGGCTATGTTCTCTTTGGTTCGAATACGACCTATGTTTGAACAGGAAGCCCCCAAGTGATCTTGAGATTTGCAGCTAGATTCGGATACGATCATAAGCCGGACTAAAAAGGTTAAACTTGATTCAAATATGATCAGCTCCTGAATAGTCATTTGTAAGTAAGAAATAATAAAGATGTATAGTCTGTGAAAAAGAAAGGAGATCGATGGTCTTACTTTATTGCTTATCATAGTATATACAACATGAACGTATGTACATGTTGAGAGCCGGTGGCTCGGGTGTAATATGGCCGAAGTTGAGCAATGTTCCATGGCCGACGGGTCTCCTCTTCCGACTTACGTGAGTCGGCATGCTCTCGAACGTCAATGAGGTAGTAGGACCCATTGTTTAAATTTTTACTGACCACAAAGGGTCCTTCCCAAGGCGGGGATAACTTGTGTGCATCTGAAAGATCTTGGATGAGCCGGAGCACCAAGTCGCCTTCCTGAAAGGTCCTGGACTTAACCCGGCGGCTGTGATAACGATGTAGGTCCTATTGATAAATTGCTGACCGCGCTGCTGCTAAGTCTCTTTCTTCATCCAACAAGTCAAGCGCATCCTGTTTGGCTTTTTCATTGTTAGCTTCAACATAAGCCGCCACACAGGGCGAGTCATGACGGATGTCACTAGGCAACACTGCATCCGCTCCATAAACCATGAAGAAGGATGTGTAACCCGTATACCTGTTGGGTGTAGTATTGATGCTCCATAACACTGAAGACAACTCCTCTACCCAACAACCCAACGTTCGCTGTAAAGGAACCATAAGCCGGGGTTTTAGCCCTTTCAGAATTTCCTGATTGGCTCTCTCAGCTTGACCATTGGATTGAGGATGAGCTACAGAAGAAACATCAAGCTGGATGTGCTCTCGCTGACAAAATTCTTCCATAGCCCCTTGGGACAGATTAGTGCCATTGTCTGTGATAATACTGTGTGGAAAACCAAAACGGAAGATTACTTTTTTCATGAACTGAACCGCCGTGGCTACATCACACTTACTCACAGGCTCTGCCTCAACCCATTTGGTGAACTTATCAACAACCACCAAGAGATGCGTCTTTTTATCCTTAGACCTTTTGAAAGGTCCCACCATGTCAAACCCCCATACTGCAAATGGCCAAGTGATTGGAATCATCCGGAGCTATTGAGCCGGCACATGCGCTCGTCGTGCAATTTTTTGACATCCATCACATCTACTGACCAGATCTTCTGCACCAGCGTGAGCCGTCAACCAGTAAAAAATGTGATGAAACGCCTTGGCCACTAAAGATTTTGACCCAGCATGATGACCACAATCGCCTTCATGGATCTCATGAAGGATTTCTTGACATTCTTCGGGGGAAACACACCGTTGAAACGCTCCGGAAGCACTACGATGCAATAACTCTCCATCCGAAATCGTCATGGACTTAGACCGCCGGGTTATCTGCCGAGCCAGGGTCTCATCCGCTGGTGACTCTCCCCGGGTCATGTAAGCCAAGAACGGCAATGTCCAATCTGGGATGACATGAAGAGCCGCCACCAACTGCGCCTCCGGGTCAGGAACAGCTAAATCTTCTTCTCTGGGCAACTTCACAGAGGGATTATGCAAAACATCTAAAAAGGTGTTGGGTGGTACCGGCTTACGCTGAGACCCCAGTCGTCTTAAAGCATCAGCTGCTTCGTTCTTTCGACGGTCAATGTGTTCCACCTGATAACCTTTAAAATATCCTGCAACAACATCAACCTCTCGGCGATAAGCCGCCATGAGAGGGTCTTTGGAATCCCACTTGCCAGATACTTGTTGAGCCACTAGATCTGAGTCACCAAGACATCTGACCCGGCTCAAGCTCATCTCCTTTACCACTCGAAGACCATGGAGCAACGCTTCATACTCTGCTGCGTTGTTAGTGCATGGAAACATCAACCGTAACACATAACAAAATTTATCACCTCATGGGGAAGTTAATACGACTCCAGCCCCCGAGCCTTCCAATTTCCTGGATCCATCAAAATGAATAGTCCAATATGTGTTGTCCGGCTTCTCTTCTAGCATCTGCATCTCTGTCCAGTCATTGATGAAGTCAACCAGGGCTTGGGACTTAATTGCATTACGTGGAACATACTTCAACCCATGAGACCCAAGCTCAATTGCCCACTTGGCAACTCACCCGGTGGCTTCTCTGTTTTGAATAATGTCTCCCAAAGGAGCAGAGCTAACCACAGTGATTGGATGTCCCTGAAAGTAATTCTTAAGCTTCCAGCTTGCCATGAACACCCCATAAACAAGCTTCTTCCAATGTGGATATCGTTGCTTAGATTCAATTAGCACTTCACTGACATAATAAACCGGCCACTGAACCGGATGCTCTTTGCCAGCCTCCTTGTGCTCTACCACCATAGCCACACTAACAGCCCGTGAGTTGGCAGCCACGTATAACAATAGCGGCTCTTTCTCAATTGGAGCGGCTAGGACCGGCGGCTCAGCCAGTTGTGCCTTTAGATCCTCAAAAGCAGCATTCGCAGCATTGCTCCAGACAAAAACATTCGTTTTCTTCATCAACCGATACAGAGGCATAGCCTGTTCCCCTAAACGGCTTATGAACCGGCTCAAAGCAGCCACACGACCCGCCAGACGTTGAACATCATTGACGCAGGTTGGTTTGGCTAGAGATGTAATTGCCTTGATTTTCTCCGGGTTAGCTTCAATACCTCAGTTAGACACCAGAAAACCCAAGAGCTTGCCGGCTGGCACTCCAAAAACACACTTGGTGGGGTTAAGCATCATCTTATAAACCCGAAGATTATCAAAAGTTTCTTTCAGGTCTGTGACCAAGGTTTCCTCTTCCCTGGATTTCACCACTATATCATCCACATAGGCATGAACATTGCGCCCAATTTGATTGTGAAGACAATTCTGCGCACACCGCTGGTAAGTTGCCTGGGCACTCTTAAGCCCAAAAGGCATAGACACATAGCAGAAAGCCCCAAAAGGAGTTATGAAAGCTATCTTCTCTTGATCCTTAACTGCCATCTTAATCTGATGATAATAGGAATAAGCATCTAAGAAACTCAATCGTGCGCAACCCGCCGTAGCATCAATGATCTGATCAATACGGGGAAGAGCAAAAGGATCAGTCGGACAAGCCTTGTTCAAATATGTATAATCCACACACATACGCTAGGTGCCATTCTTTTTTAGTACAAGCACCGGGTTAGCTAACCATTCTGGATGAAAGACCTCCACAATGAACCCGACTGCCAAGAGTCGGGCCACCTCTTCTCCGATGGCCTTGCGCCTTTCTTCATTGAACCGCCGAAGAAACTGTCTGACAGGTTTAAACTTTGGATCGATATTAAGAGTGTGCTCAGCGAGTTCCCTCGGGACACCCGGCATGTCTGAAGGTTTCCATGCAAAGATGTCTCGGTTCTCACGGATGAACTCGATGAGCGCGCTTTCCTATTTCGGATCCAAGTTTGCGCTGATGATGAACTGTTTGGATGAATCGCCAGGTACAAAGTCAACCATCTTAGTGTCAATAGCTGATTTGAATTTTAACTCCGGCTCATGCTCTATTGTTGGTTTCTTTAATGACGTCATGTCCGCCGGGTCAACATGATCCTTGTAGAATTTCAACTCCTCTGTTGCACAAACAGACTCAGCATAGGCAGCATCACCTTCTTCACATTCCAAAGCTATCTTCCGGCTCCCATGGACTATAATGGTGCCCTTGTGACCCGGCATCTTGAGCTGCAAATATACGTAACGCGGTCGAGCCATGAACTTGGCATAAGCCGGCCGCCCAAACAGAGCATGATATGGGCTTTTCATCTTAACCACTTCAAAGGTTAATTTTTCTGCCCTGGAGTCATACTCATCCCCATAGGCTACTTCCAGCTCGATCTTACCAACTGGGTATGCCGATTTGCCAGGTACCACACCATGAAAAACAGTGTTGGATTGTTTAAGATTTTTATCCGGCAATCCCATCCGGCGGAACGTCTCATAGTAGAGGATGTTGATGCTGCTTCCATGAGCACCTTAGTAAACTTGTACCCACCAACCTGAGGTGATACCACCAAAGCCAAGTAACCCGGATTATCAACCCGGGGCGGGTGATCCTCTCTGCTTCACACAATAGGCTGCTCCGACCAACGTAAATAATGTGGAATTGCTAGCTCAACGGCATTGACGGCCCTCTTGTTGAGTTTCTGGTCCCTCTTGCATAAACTGGTAGTAAGGACATGATACTATCTGCTACTCAACTGCTTCGGGTTGCTTTGATAGCCGGATTGCTGCTGCTGATTCCCTTGGCCGTGTTGCTGATTATATCCTCCTTGGTGACCAGGACAACCCTGACCGTGAAAACCTCCTCTGCTTGAACCGGCGGCCGGGACCTGAAAGCTGCCTCCACCCGAGCCGCCGCCTGGGCCGTGACCCCCATCAAGTGCATTTGAATTTTTAAATGCCTTCATGATCGTGCAATCCTTCCACAAGTGGGTGGCTGGTTTCTCCCGGGTGCCGTGTTTTGGACAAGGTTCATTCAACAACTGCTCAAGGATGGGGCCTGACCCGCCCGATCGAGGGGGTTGCCTGCCCTTGCGCCGCTGATTACCACCCTGCGCATTAGTATTAGCAACAAACTCATCACCCTTACGTTTATTACCTCCTTGATTCGTCGGGTTATGCTAGTGACCCTTGCCATTGCCGTTCTTCTTTCCCTTCGTTGCCTTTTCTTCATCAGACACCGGGTCTTTGGTGGTATCAGAATCGGCATACTTGACAAGAGCTTCCATCAACGTCCCCATGTCATTACAGTCACGTTTAAGCCGCCCCAACTTCTGCTTCAGAGGTTCAAAGCGGCAATTTTTCTCCAACATCAAAACTGCTGAGCCGGCATCCATCTTATCAGATAAATGTATTATCTCTTTGACCCGGCGCACCCATTGGGTTGTAGATTCTCCATCCTCTTGCTTGCAATTGGTTAGGTCCACAATCGACATTGGCTGCTTACACGTGTCCTTAAAGTTCTAGATGAACCATGCCTTCAACTCTGCCCATGAGCCGATAGAATTGGGTGGCAATCCTTTCAACAAGGTCCAAGCCGTTCCATCCAACATCATGGTAAAATACTTGGCCATCGCAGCATCGCTAACCTCCAACAGCTCCATAACCATCTCATAACTCTCAATCCAAGCCCCCGGCTGTAAGTCAGCCGTGTAGTTAGGCACCTTATGAGGCCCCTTGAAATCCTTGGGAAACCGCTCATTGCGTATGGCTGGGACCAGGCAAGGTACGCCTCCGGTTCTTGTGGCCACTCCTGCCTCAACTGAGGTTGCTGGATAAGCCGGAAAGGTTTGGTGAGCCGCCTGCTCTGCTGCTATCTGAGCCGCCCGCTCCGCCTCTTGACGAATCCTCTCCTGATCTGCCAAGTTAAGGGCTCCAGCCTGCACCGGCTCATGCCGATATGGCCGGTTGTGGCGTTGAGCATTACTTGACATCTCTGCGGACTCCATGTGCCTACTGTAACTCGGGCTCCGGCTTGGGCGAGGAGTTGAATGAATCATGTCTCGACTGTAGGAGTATGCATCCTGTTGGGCCAAAGCTGTCTGAAGTAGTTCTCTTACCCTCCGGGTTTCGATTGTCGCTGGCGAGTCGCCTTCCATTGGGAGAGCCGCCAAACAAGCCGACGCTGCGATGAGGTTTTCCATGGGGTTAGAGAAGTGACCCGGGGGTGTTGATACATAACGAGGAGGAGCCGTATTCATGCAAGGCGGCTCCATGGTGCGTGGATGAACTGGTGCACCGGGCGTCATGACCCGGTTTGCCTCTCGCAGGTTGCTCCCCCCAGCTCCGGGTGTATGGAACAGGTTCCATGGATCCAACGTTAGAGGAAGACGCAACTGAGTTTTCTGATGTCTCCTCCTCATGACCTCGTTTGATGCATTAAGATCCACCGAGAGTCGGAAGGTTTCCGCTTAAAGCTGCTGAGCCCGAGCATCCAAAGCTGCTCGTTCTGCTGCCATCCGGGACTCCTCCGCGGCTAGATTTTCTTTAGCTTGCACCATCTCCTCCCGCACGCGTGCTACTTCCGCGTCATGCTGGGCTTTATCCGCCGGTTCTACCGCAGCGGTTAACAGAGTCGTCAGCTTATCCATGAGGTCCATTAAAACCTGAGCCGGGGGGTGCGCGGGGTCTCCTAACCCGGCTGCTGCCGACCCGGTAGCTGCTGCTGCCGCTGCGGTGGAGTTCTGCCCGAGCTGCGTCCCCGCCATGAAGACTCCAGCCCAATTCGAGGGCTCAAGGGGGTCCAGAATACTGCTGCCATCGGAATAGCCCCCGAGCATGCCGTCTTGCAGTTGGTACAATGAGTTCGTCTCACCTGTTGATGATGCAGTATCAGAGCAGATGGCCGTCTACCTACCTTCCATCGATCCTTCGGAGTATTCACCGCCATGGATGCAGCCCACGAAGGCATGCTTCACGACAGATTGAACACGGGCCGGTCCGGCGCGCCGAGCCGTTTCGATGAGGTTGGTGTGGACGTCCGGCTCCGGGCCGGACTTGCCGATCCGGCCGATGAAGACGTGAATTCTGCCAAAGGGGACCCGGTACCCGTACTCGATCAAGCCGGCCTCGGGGCCCCAGCCTTCGTCGTCGATGTAGAGTTTGCCGCGATGACTCTTGGCCATCCGGCCCACAGCGTATCCCTTGAGCCCTTCAAAGTTGCCCTTCAAGAACTCAAATCCACCGTGCGCTGGCC
The DNA here is from genome assembly GCF_003073215.2 of Triticum urartu. NCBI lineage: Eukaryota > Viridiplantae > Streptophyta > Magnoliopsida > Poales > Poaceae > Triticum > Triticum urartu. The sequence continues at coordinate 205,506,170 of NC_053028.1, read as the reverse complement.
CCACGGTGGGCGCCAACTGTCGTGGAGTTGACACGACAGATGTCCTAGAGCAAGGACTTAGTCGTAGGGCTATCGCACTAGGAAGCTTAAAGGGGTTGATCGGGACAAAGGACACACGAGAGAGTTTTTATACTAGTTCGGCCCCTTACGATGAAGGTAAAAGCCTACATCTAGTTGGGATTGGTATTGCTGAGGTTTCGATCTCCAAGAGGCTCAACTCACCGGCTTGGTTATCAACTTGGTTGTTTCTTTCCCTAAACCGCCACTGGGTCATCCCCTTATATACACGGGTTGACGCCTGGTGGCCTACAGAGTCCCGGCCGGCTCATAATCGTGTCCGGCTCGGTGACTTCCTTTACATGCCTTTCTTTACAAGTATTTCCTTACATACGGCGGTTTACAGTATCAGGCATTAAGCCGGGCCCAGGCCTTTGGGCCTTCTATACATTTAGTAAACTATCATCTTGAATGTTTATCGGGCTTCTTCTATAACCCGCCATTAGGGCTGACCCGGCCCCTCCTGGGCGGGTCATACTGGTAGTAATATCCCCAACAAAGACCGAGGAAGAATTTCAGCTCACCCATCATGGACATCTGATATTGCTCTTGAATATGTGCCCAAACTCATCACTGTATCTCTTGTCAGTGCAGGCGAAGATAATGTCATCCACATAGATCTGGCATACAAACAGGTCACCATCATATGTCTTCGTGAAGAGAGTGGGATCCAGGGAACCGGGTTTGAAGCCTTTTCTCTTTAGGAAGTCTTTGAGTGTATCATACCAAGCGCGAGGGGCTTGTTTGAGGCCATACAGTGCCTTATTGAGATTGTATACCATGTCAGGATGTTTTGGGTCTTCAAATCTAGGTGGTTGTGCAACATACACTTCTTCTTCAATCTTGCCATTGAGAAAAGCACTCTTCACATCCATTTGGTACAGGAGGATGTTGTGATGGTTGGCATAGGCTAGTATGCGAATGGCTTCAAGCCTAGCCACCGGAGCAATGTTTCATCGAAGTCAATCCCTTCAGCTTGAGTGTATCCTTGAGCAATGAGACGAGCCTTGTTTCTGACAACTTGAGCATGCTCATCTTGTTTGTTGCGATAGATCCATTTGGTGCCTATGATATTGTGCTTGCGAGGATCAGGATGCTTGACCAGTTCCCAGACATTGTTCAGCTCAAACTGTTGAAGCTCTTCTTGCATAGCTTGAATCCATTCAGGTTCCATGAAGGCTTCAGCAACTTTCTTGGGTTTAGATATAGAGACAAATGCTAAGTACCCACAGAAATTTGCTAGCTGTATTGCTCTTGAACGAGTGAGTGGACCAGGTGCATTGATGCTATCGATTATCTTTTCAATCTGCACTTCATTTGCAACACGAGGATGTACTGGACGAAGACTTTGGTCTTGCTGATCATTGTCTTCATTGTCGACATTGACTTCAGGATGAGCATTGTCTTTGGGTTGATTAGGTGCAGAAATGATGAGTTCTTCTTCAGCCCGAGCCTCTGAAGGTATGATTTCTCCAGTACCCATAAGCTTGATGGATTCACTTGGTGAGACTTCATCTAGCACATTTGGCAGGTGCTCTCTTTGCGAGCCGTTAGTTTCATCGAACCGCACATCCACAGTTTCAACCACTTTATAGTGAAAGAGGTTTAAGACTCTGTAGGAGTGCAAATCTTTTCTATAACCAAGCATAAAACCTTCATGTGCTTTCGGTGCAAATTTTGAAGTGCGATGTGGATCCTTGATCTAGCACCTAGCACCAAATACTCTGAAGTAGCTGATGTTTGGCTTCTTACCAGATAGTAGCTCATAGGATGTCTTCTTTAGAAGCTTGCATAGTTGACGGTTGATGACATGGCATGCAGTATCGATGGCTTCAGGCCAGAACTTCCTTGGAGTCTTGTACTCGTCAAGCATTGTATGAGCCATCTCAATGAGGGTTCTGTTCTTGCACTCCACGATGCCATTCTGCTGAGGTGTGTATGGAGCTAAGAACTCATGAGTGATGCCCAATGTATCAAGATAAGTGTCGAGGCCGGTGTTCTTGAACTCTATGCCATTCTCACTTCTGATGTGCTTGATCTTGATGCCATAGTTCGTCATGGCACGATTTGCGAATCATCTGAAGACATCCTGCACTTCATTCTTGTAGAGAATTACATGCACCCATGTATATCTTGAGTAATCATCAACAATGACGAAACCATAGAGGCAAGTAGTGGTAGTAAGAGTAGAGTAGTGAGTAGGGCCAAATAAGTCCATATGAAGCAGCTCGAAGGGACGTGATGTCACCATGATTGTCTGCGAGGGATGCTTGGCCCTTGTCATCTTTCTAGCTTCGCAGGCACCGCACAGATGATCCTTCTTGAACTTGACGCCCTCGATACCTATGACATGCTTATTCTTCGCGAGTGTGTACAAGTTCCTCATGCCAGCATGCCCTAGCCTCCGATGCCAGAGCCAGCACTCTAAAGCTTTTGCTAGAAGACATACGGCCAACTGTGGTCCTGCCGAGAAATCTACCATGTACAGATCATCTTTTCGGTACCCTTCACAGACTAGAAATTTGTCAGACTCCATAAGCACAAGGCAACGATATTTTCCAAATATCACTACCATATTCAGATCACAAAGCCTTGAGACAGACATTAAGTTGAAACCAAGGGATTCAACAAGCATCACTTTATCCATGTGTTGATCCTTTGAGATTGCAACTCTACCTAGACCCAATACCTTGCTTTTACCAGTGTCAGCAAATGTGTTGTGACTCTCGTCAGATGGACATAAGGTTGAGTCCATGGGAAGACTTCAATCACCAGTCATGTGGTTAGTGCATCCACTGTCCATAATCCACTCATAAGCCTTTGGTATCGTACCCTATAGTGCAGTTAGGGGGATAGGCTTCACCAAGGGAAATGTGAAGCATAAACATTAGACGAACACGCATTTTATCAAAGTTCAGGTCCTGGTTAGGGCAGATAGGATGATTGTCAAGGAATCCAGGAACAAAATACATAGTAAGACCATTTGGGCATTTTATCTTGCGCCCCACAAGATGTTTTAGGTCCCCAGCATAAGCATCAGACGCCTTTGATTTCCGGCCGGAGACCTTTCCCTGCAAAAGAGAGTTAGTTTTTCTTAACCACCCACATCTTCAAGGGTGGCTTAGAGGCAATGAGTCTAAGTGCAGCATCTGAGAACTTTGGCTTTGCATCCCTAGCAAATAGCCTTGCAGAAGGAGAATAATACTCATAAGAATAAGCAGAATAGTTCTTGGTCTTATGAACATAGCGGTTTAACGAAACACGCTCATATTCATAGGTTTGAGTATGGTTTCCCTACAAAACATTGCCGTTAGGGTGACTCTAGTGAGTCCTCTGTCTGTATGAAGCCTTTGGTCTGGGGTTTGTCTTCTTCCCAGGTGGTGTCATGATGACATTCACCTGAAGATTTTCAAGACAACTCTTGGGCACCCAGATCTTCTTCAAAGGGGGTCCATTCCTACAGTTAGTACCAATATACCTGGCAAACACTTCACCATTCGGATTCTTAAATAGTTTATAGTTTGCATCAAAGGATTCATTAATGATAATAGGGTTAGCACAAGTGAAGCCAGATAAGGTAGATGGGTCCACTGAAGGTCCCTTTGCAGCAACCCATGTGGTTTTGGGGTACTGCTCAGGCTTCCAGTAGGAACCATCAACATTCATTTTCCTCTCAAACCAACACCCTCTTTCCTAGGGTTTCGGTTCAGAATCTATTTCTTGAGGACATTGCACAGTGTCTAATGCCCTTTGAGGCTTTTGTACATCCTTTTTTCAAGCAATGTCTTCAACCTGGCATTCTCATCAGAAATATAGTGGTATCCTCAGAAGAGGGGTTAGTCTCCACATCAGTAGTTGAAGACATAGCAACAATAGTAGCAGTAGTGTTGTGGAATTGTCACGGCAGATGTCCTAGAGCAAGGACTTAGTTGTAGGGCCATCGCACTAGGAAGCTTAAAGGGGTTAATCGGGACAAAGGACACGAGAGGGTTTTATACTAGTTCGGCCCCTTACGATGAAGGTAAAATCCTACGTCTAGTTGGGATTGGTATTGCTGGGGTTTCGATCACCAAGAGGCTCAACTCGTCGGCTTGGTTATCGACTTGTTGTTTCTTGCCTTAAGCCGCCACCGGGTCGTCCCCTTATATACATGGGTTGACGCCTGGTGGCCTACAGAGTCCCGGCCGGCTCATAATCGTGTCTGGCTTGGTGGCTTCCTTTACATGCCTTTCTTTACAAGTCTTTCCTTACATACGGCGGTTTACAATATCGGGCCTTAAGCCGCCTCCAAGCCCTTGGGCCTTCTATAAGGTTTAATAAACTATCGTCTTGAATGTTCACTGGGCTTCTTTCATAAGCCGCCATTGGGGCTGACCCGGCCCCTCCTGGGCGGGTCATGACTGATAGTAATATCCCCAACATTAGGCCCCAGGTTGACTTTGAATTTCATTCTTTGTCAATCTTCAATACTTATACAAAAATCCATCTTCTTATCTTCGTTAAAGTTTTCGTAACCCGCCGTGATGTCATCTTTGAAAACGCAAAGAACTTTCATGCCGTCAACTCCCAACGAATCTTTTATCTTTAATGCTTCCCGAGAATCGAGGCGTCTGTGTAGCTAGATAACCATTATTCGGCTCTCCTTGATTTTCGCGCCCGTCTGTTCACATCTTTCCATATAAATAGGCACGCCTCGGCCTTCTCATTCTCCTCTCTCGCTCCGTCTTTTTCCTCTCACGCACCCCCTGCTGCTTGAGCTTCGCCGCCGCCGCGCTTTACCTCCGTCTCCGTCGATGTTGGCCGCTGCATCAACCTGAACCGATCCAGAGAACAGCGGCGATCTCCGCAGAAGACCTGTGACTGTAAGTTCTCTTCCTTTCACTTCTCAGATCCGCACTTAGGGTTTCCAGATTCTTTCGTGTTCTTCCAAGTTCATCGTAGTCCCTCGTAGTTTTTCCACTGCAGGCCTCTTCTTGATCCAAAAATATATATATATATGCTCGTGCGGTAGTGTTCTTGTGCCTTTTCTTGATCCACAGATCCCTTTCTTTGTTTCAAAGGCTGCATTAGAACTTACATACTCTTCTGTGCTAAACTTTTTTAGGTCTAGAATTTTTTTTGAATAGCCATTTGATCTGGAATAATACCAAACAATTTAAGAAACTTGTTTGTCTCAACACTTAGCTGAAATTGCCTTCTTCAAATATCTGTAGTCATGGCGGCTTATCATGCCGGCTTAATTTTCCTTATATGTCATTAGCCCTTAACTAAGCCGCCATTACTTGTTTGCATCTTCATCACTTAACTGTCAACCTCACCATTAAACTGAACCGGCATATTGCTTTTCTTTTCAGTTCTTCTTTGTCCATCATGCCATCCAAAGCACCAACCATCTGTAACTGGGTTCCCTCAACCGTAACTGAGGAACGTTTGAAAGAGTTCTTCACCATAGGATTTCTGCCAACGAAAACTATCATGTCTTACCGTGCCCCTGACTCAGAAGAAGAACGACCCAACCCAAGAGACGGCGAAGTGATCGTTTTCACTGACCATATGAACCGTGACTTCTCACCGCCCAGCTCAAAGTTCTTCAAAGAGGTCCTCCACTTTTTCAAGCTCCATCCTCAAGATATAGGGCCTAATTCCATATCTAATATCTATAACTTCCAAGTACTCTGTGAAGTATATCTTCAACAAGAGCCGACCATGGAGTTGTTTAGAGAATACTTTTATCTGAACCGACAGAACGAGTACACCAATGGCCTTAGCTTAGAGCTTGGAGGCATATCAATTCAGCACCGGTAGGGTGCCGTCCTCCCCCTCATTGTCTTACCAAGTCACCCAAAGGACTGGAACCAGACTTGGTTCTACTGCCAGGACACTTCACCAGCAAATGAGAAGCCACTGCCGGGTTATCGCCCCGATCGTCTTGACTCCAAGTTCGTGCTTCTTGATAAGCTTACTGTCGCTGAACGCAAGAGGCTGATACCATCCATCAAAAGGATCAATGCTCTGTTGGGGAACGGGTTGACTGGACTTGATCTGACCCGCTGCTGGATCTCATGGCGGGGCATCCCTTTGAGCCGCCGGTTAAAGTTGATGTATGAGTATGGTGGAGGCCCGGATGACTCTCTTTGTCACAGTCCCGTTCAATTGACAGAAGAAGATATTGTCTCAATGTCAACTCTTCTGCTGAACGGGAAATACAAAGATTGCAGTGTCATTGGGTTAAACTCCTTCTGCCACCTTAACCCGGTGCCAGAAAAGGATATTGTTATTTCTCTCCTTTGTATTTTCCCAGTCGTATTTTTTTAATATTTGCCTGACTCTTTATCTTGTTTTTACCTGTCTGCAGGACAACTCTGACTTCTAGAAAGTTAAGTATGACCACGAGGCTGCCAAGAAAGCGAAATCCGCCGCCATAAACGCCAAGAAAACGACCGGAGGTCGAAACAGAAGAAAAAGAGCACTGCTGAAGATTTGATGAAGCTTGATGATACATCTGATTCAGAGGTAGCCCTTGATTCCCTTGGCCAATTTTTTAACAATCATATTGACACTGATCATTACCAAAATAACACTGGGGCCAGTCAGGCTATGGAAGCAGATGTAACTATCATTTCCTCCGACTCAGAGCCCTTGCCAAGACAACAAAATTCGACGAGTGATCTGTAAAGTAAGGTTTTCTAACCCTTTAGCTCACTTGGATCCCACCTTTTGTTTGAAAAAGAAGCAACATGAAAGCCGCTGTCAGGCTCGGACTGAAGATGAGCCGGCTGTCATTCTTCAACAAACTCCTCAGAAGCGCCCGAATGAGGTTCACTTATTTCTGTCTTTAACTTTGTTTAATGGATTCTTTCCCATGCCTTACTTTTAAATTTGTTTTATCTTTTTAGGACGTGTCTCGCTCTTCTGGCGACTCATCGCAGACGCAATTTCCAGCCTTCAAGACTGCCCCTAGGTAAAAAAATCCTCCTTTTTCCGGTTTGTTCAAATTGTATCTTTATACTGACAATCTTGCAACATTTCTCTTAGTGGCCAAGCTAACTCCAAGAAGGCAAAGGCAGCTAAACCGGCAGAAGACCCGCCGATGCTTGCATCTGACCCAGCCAGGCCATCTTCTCCATTAACCGACGCTCCAGAAGACCCGCCTGTTGATGCAGAAGCAAATCCTCCTGAGCCGTCGTTTGATGAGACCACTGTAAACCCTTCCACAACTGGACCATCAAGCTCAGCCAACCCGCCATCACCGTCTGCCCAAGACGTTCAGATCACCAGGAGCCGTTTTATTGAGCCGGGGAATCCAACCGTGCTAGCTTGGTGTACTGTGAAACAAGAGGCATTGGAGAGGCAAAAAGTGCGCTTTGACGTTGCCAATTACGACCATTTAAATGCCAACGATATTTTATTCGGCTATCTCAGCCACGTGCACTCCAGTCGCGACTCTGAGATCAAAATGGTCAAACAGTTGCAGCTGAAATATGAGGTATGTTCTTCCGGCTTATCTATATTCCTTCAGCCCCCAAGTCTTTAGATTATGAGACAACCGGAATGATCTGTAGACTTTAGCATATAGGCCAAGACCTTTACCTTTGATTTTCTTGAGTTCAATAAAATAGAACAAAACTTCACCTATAGTCCCCAAGGGTCGGTTCTTTTTGATCATAAATGAGCCGGTACCTTAAATTGTTTTGTACCGTATTCAAAGAACTTAATATTCTGGCTTAACCATGAGAAACTTGCTGAACTGCATACATTAGCCCCCAAGTGCCAAGTGTTGTTACTTTGTAAGGTACTTGGGACTTAAAGTATGTCTTTAGAGTCATAAAAATTTGATTTGGCATACATTAGCCCCCAAGTGTCAAGTGCTTTTTTGTAAAGTACTTGAGACTTGAATCTTGATTTTTGAACTTGAAGCAAAATCTTGACTCATCTGAATGTTTTGCAGAATGCGTTATCTGAATTGAACTCGCAATTGACTGATGCGAAGACCCGGCTAGCGAGTCAGGAGGCAGAAATCAAATCTGCTAACTCCAAACTACAAATAAGTCTCTCTGAGACGAAAAATTTAAAGACCAGCTTCGCTGCCAAGAATAAAACCTGGGAAGAGGAAAAAACGCTTCTGACCCAACGCGCTGAGAAGGCCGAAACAGCCCTTGAAGAGATTTCAACAGAGCTGAACGGTTTAAAGGGCCGGGTGTCTCAAGTGGTGGCTGCCATCTTTGGTAAGCCATACGACTTTAATTTTGTGTGCTTTTTGCTGATCCGGAGTATAAGCCGCTAGCTGACTTTGTGTATAAAATATGTGCAGGCCCACGAAGCAAAAATCTGAGCCAAGATCCTTTGATTAAACTGAAGGCAGTGTATACTTTGGTAGAACAACTATATATTGGCGCACAGCGGGCACTTGCCGCCATCTCTCCTGCCAATCAAGGACCCAACCGGCTCAGCGATGTCCTGAAGAAACTGTCAATCCTGCCTGCCAGATTTCAAGAAGTGAAACACTCCTGTGCGCGATCCAGGGCTTTGACTGCCCTGAGCCGCTCCAAGGCTTGGGTGCCAGACCTAGAACCGGCGGATGTGGCCAGAGGCTATCCCACCGTGAAGGAAGACGGATCTCCCTTTGAGCAGCATGACTTCATGGCTTGCGTGCGTGGAGTCCGGCCTCAGGCAACTACCCTTGGAGATGATACCAATATTGACAAATATCAGTCGGGTTTTGATGCTGAAAATAAGAAGATGGCGACTCCCTCATACAAGGTGATTGACTTGATCCCGCCTGTAAGAGAAAATACATTTGCCCCGGAAGTTGACCCGGCAGGCCTGATCGACGATGAAGCAGAATTCGTCGCCGTGAATGGTTTTGACAGGTCAAAACCCAACTTCCAGCCAACAGAGGGCGGTGACCCGACGAGGGAGGAATAATAACCATCTTCATTGGCTTATAAAAAGCCGTCTAATAGGTTAGCTGTGAAAACACTGAATGCCTTGCTTATGCCATCGTGCATAAAACACTGTATGTGACTCCGTGTTTCCTGATGGCAATATATGCATTATATTTGATGATTATTTCTGCAACACTTTAAATCTGTTCCCTGTAGAGACAAGAAAAGACTGGCTTGGCGGTTTAGAACCGAACGGGTTAAAACACCCGGCTTATATCCAATATGTTTATCATAATAGAAAACAGAAAGCAGATATGAATAAAGGACAAGGGCTGAAACTAACTCTTTACTTAATGCAATAGGCTATTATATATAAATAATAGCCACACTTGTACCTTTGATCCTTAGACCACCGGCATGAGTAACCCGGGTAATGAAGCCGATAACTCAACCTTTCTGAGAAATCAATACCTTTGAACACTTCAATGATCGTCATACCTTGGTAGCCATGTTGTCAAATAGACAAACCAGCGAAGAAGATCATGCTAATTATTTGCAACAAGAAACTCAAAGGCAAATAAAAGTTAACAAGTATGATTTAACCTTATATTTGAAGGTTGGTGGCTTCTGATTCGAATACGATCAGTAAACCGGACCAAAGGGGTTAAGCTAAGGTTCGAATACGATCAAGAGGGTACCGACAGCTATGTTCTCTTTGGTTCGAATACGACCTATGTTTGAATAGGAAGCCCCCAAATGACCTTGAGAGGTTTTTAACGACCCTGATTAGAATACGATCCAAGTCGGACCCAAAAGGGGTTAAGCTATGATTCGGATACGATCAAGAAGCCCCCTAGTGAGTTTGGCCTTGAGCCGATCAAGAGGGTTACGGCAGCTATGTTCTCTTTGGTTCGAATACGGCCTATGTTTGAACAGGAAGCCCCCAAGTGACCATGATAATTGCAGCTAGATTCGAATACGATCATAAGCCAGACCAAAAAAGGATAGACTTGATTCAAATATGATCAGCTCCTTAATAGTCATTTGAGAATAAGAAATAACAAAGATGCATAATCTTTGAAAAGAAAAGAGACCGATGGTCTTACTTTATTACTTATCATGGTATATACAATGTTAAAGTATGTACATGATGAGAGCCGATAGCTCAGGTGTAGTATGGCCGAAGTTGAGCAATGTTCCATGGCCGGCGGGTCTCCTCCTTCGACTTACGTGAATCTTTGTGTTCTCGAACGTCAATGACGTAATACGACCCATTGTTTAAGTTCTTGCTGACCACAAAGGGTCCTTCCCAAGGTGGGGATAGCTTGTGCGCATCTGACAGATCCTGGATGAGCCGGAGCACCAGGTCGCCTTCTTGAAAAGTCCTGGATTTGACCCGGCGGCTGTGATAACGGTGCAGGTCCTGTTGATAAATTGCTGACCGAGCCGCTGCTAAGTCTCTTTCTTCATCCAACAAGTCAAGTGCATCATGTCTGGCTTGTTCATTATTAGCTTCAACATAAGCAGCCACACGGGGCGAGTCATGACGGATGTCACTAGGCAACACTGCTTCTGCTCCATAAACCATGAAGAAAGGTGTGTAACATGTAGACCTGTTAGGTGTGGTGTTGATACTCCACAACACCAAGGGTAATTCCTCTACCCAACAACCCGGCATTCGCTGTAAGGGAACCATAAGCCGGAGTTTGAGACCTTTCAGAATTTCCTGATTGGCTCTCTCAGCTTGACCATTGGATTGAGGATGAGCTATAGAAGAAACATCAAGGCAGATGTGCTCATGTTGAAAAAACTCGTCCATAGCCCCTTGGGACAAATTAGTGCCATTGTCAGTGATAATGCTGTGTGGAAAACCAAAACGGAAGATCACCTTTTTCTTGAACTGAACTGCCGTGGCCGCGTCACACTTACTCACTGGCTCCGCCTCAACCCACTTAGTGAATTTATCAACTGCCACCAAGAGATGTGTCTTTTTATCCTTAGACCTTTTGAAAGGTCCCACCATGTCAAGCCCCCAGACCGCAAACGGCCAAGTGACTGGAATCATCCGGAGCTCTTGAGCCGGCACATGCGCTCGTCGTGCAAACTTTTTACATCCATCACATCTGCTGACCAGATCCTCTGCATCAGCGTGAGCCGTCAACCAGTAAAAACCGTGACGAAAAGCCTTGGCCACCAGAGATTTTGACCCGGCGTGATGACCACAATCGTATTCATGGATCTCACGAAGTATTTCTTGACCTTCTTCAGGGGAAACACACCGCTGAAACGCTCCGGAGACACTTAGACGGTATAATTCTCCATCCGAAATTGTCATTGACTTAGACCGCCGGGTTATCTGTCGAGCCAGGGTCTCATCCGCTGGCAACTCTCCCCGGGTCATGTAAGCCAAGAATGGCACTGTCCAATCTGGGATGACATGAAGAGCCGCCACCAACTGTGCCTCCGGGTCAGGAACAGCTAAATCTTCTTATGTGGGCAACTTGACAGACGGGTTATGCAAAACATTCAAAAAGGTGTTAGGTGGTACCGTCTTATGCTGAGACCCCAACCGGCTTAAAGCATCAGCCGCTTCGTTCTTTCGACGGTCCATGTGCTCCACCTGATAACCTTTAAAATGCCCTGCAACAGCATCAACCTCCCGGCGATAAGCCACCATGAGAGGGTCCTTGGAATCCCACTTGCCTGATACCTGTTGAGCCACTAGATCTGAGTCGCCAAGACATCTGACCCGGCTCAAACTCATCTATTTTGTCACTCGAAGACCATGGAGCAAGGCTCCATACTCTGCTGCGTTGTTAGTGCAAGGAAACATCAACCGTAACACATAACAAAATTTGCCACCTCGCGGAGAGGTTAACACAACTCCAGCTCCCAAGCCTTACAACTGTCTGGACCCATCAAAATGAATAGTCCAATATGTGTTGCCTGGTTTCTCTTCTGGCATCTGCATCTCTGTCCAGTCATTAATGAAGTCAGCTAGTTCTTGAGATTTGATCGCGGTACGTGGCACATACTTCAACCCATGAGACCCAAGCTCAATTTCCCACTTGGCGACTCGCCCAGTGGCTTCTCTGTTTTGAATGATGTCTCCCAAAGGAGAAGAGCTAACCACGGTGATTGGATGTCCTTGAAAATAATGCTTAAGCTTTCGGCTTGCCATGAACACCCCATATACGAGCTTCTGCCAATGCGGATATCGTTGCTTGGATTCAATTAGCACCTCACTGATGTAGTAAACCGGCCGTTGAACCGGATGCTCCTTGCCAGCCTCCTTACGCTCCACCACAATAGCCACACTAACAGCTCGTGAGTTGGCGGCCACGTATAACAGCAACGGCTCTTTCTCAACTGGAGCAGCCAGGACCGGCGGCTCAACAAGCTGTGTCTTCAGATCTTCCAAAGCAGAGTTTGTAGCATCGCTCCAAACAAAATCATCTGTTGTCTTCATCATCTAATACAGAGGCATTGCCTTCTCCCCTAACCAGCTTGTGAACCGGCTCAAAGCAGCAACACGACCCGCCAGTCGTTGAACGTCATTGATGCATGTTGGTTTGGCCAGGGATGTAATTGCCTTGATTTTCTCTGGGTTAGCCTCAATACCTCGGTTAGACACCAAAAAACCCAAGAGCTTGCCAGCTGGGACTCCAAAAACACACTTGGCCGGGTTAAGCATCATTTTGTAGACCCGGAGATTATCGAAAGTCTCTTTCAGATCTGTGACCAAGGTTTCCTCTTTCCTGGATTTTACCACTATATCATCCACATAAGCATGAACATTACGCCCAATTTGATCGTGAAGACAATTCTGCACACACCGTTGGTAAGTCGCCTGGGCACTCTTAAGCCCAAAAGGCATAGACACATAGCAGAAAGCTCCAAAATGAGTAATAAAAGCCGTCTTCTTCTGATCCTTGACTGCCATCTTGATCTGATGATAACCGGAATAAGCATCCAAGAAACTCAAACATGCGCAACCCACCGTAGCATCAATGATCTGATCGATACGGGGGAGGGCAAAAGGATCATCTAGACAAGCCTTGTATAGATCGGTGTAATCCACACACATACGCCAGGTGCCATTATTTTTGAGTACAAGCACCGGGTTGGCTAACCACTCTGGGTGAAAGACTTCTACAATGAACCCAGCTGCCAAAAGCCGGGCCACCTCTTCCCCAATGGCCTTGCGCCTTTCTTCATTGAACCATCGGAGAAATTGTCTGACAGGTTTAAACTTTGGATCAATATTGAGAGTGTGCTTAGCGAGTTCCCTTGGGACACCCGACATGTCTGAAGGTTTCCATGCGAAGATGTCCCGATTCTCACGGATGAACTCGATGAGCGCGCTTTCCTATTTCGGATCCAAGTTTGCGCTGATGATGAACTATTTGGATGAATCGCCAGGCACAAAGTCAACCATCTTAGTGTCATCAGCCGATTTGAACTTCAACACCGGCTCATGCTCTGTTGTTGGTTTCTTTAATGACGTCATGTCTACCGGGTCAACATGATCTTTGTAAAATTTTAACTCCTCTGTTGCACAGACAGATTCAGCATAGGCAGCATCACCTTCTTCACATTCCAAAGCTATTTTCCGGCTCCAGTGTACTGTAATGGTGCCCTTATAACCCGACATCTTAAGCTGCAAATACACATAACATGGCCGAGCCATGAATTTGGCATAAGCCGGCCGTCCAAACAGAGCATGATACGAGCTTTTGATCTTAACCACCTCAAAGGTTAATTTTTCTGCTCTGGAGTCATACTCATCCCCAAAGGCTACTTCCAGTTCAATCTTACCCACTGGGTATGCCGACTTGCCAGGAACCACACCGTGAAAAACAGTGTTGGATTGTTTAAGACTCTGATCAGTCAATCCCATCCGGGGGAACGTCTCATAGTAGAGGATGTTGATGCTGCTGCCTCCATCCATGAGTACTTTAGTGAATTTGTATCCACCAACCTGAGGTGCCACCACCAAAGCCAAGTGACCCGGATTATCGACCCGGGGTGGGTGATCCTCTCTGCTCCACACAATAGGCTGCTCTAACCAACGTAAGTAACATGGAAGCCGGCTCAACGGCATTGACGACCCTCTTGTGAAGTTTTTGGTCTCTCTTACATAAGCTAGTGGTGAATACATGGTATTGCCCACTATTCAGCTGCTTCGGATTGCTCTGATATCCAGACTGCTGCTGCTGATTACCTTGGCCGGGTTGTGGATTATACCCTCCTCGGTTACCAGGATGGCCCTGACCGTGGAATCCTCCTCCACCTAAGCCGGCGCCCGGGCCTTGGAAACCGCCTCCACCTGAGCCGCCACCTGGGCCGTGACCTCCATCAAACGTGTTTGAATTTTTAAATGCCTTCATGATCGTACAATCTTTCCACAGGTGGGTGGCTGGCTTCTCCCGGGTGTCGTGTTTTGGACAAGGCTCATTCAATAATTGCTCAAGGGTGGGACCTGACCCGCCCGACCGAGGGGGCTGTCTGCCCTTGCGTTGTTGATTTCCGCCCTGTGTATTGGTGTTAGCAACAAACTCATCAGGCTTACGTTTATTACCTCCTTGATTCGCTGGGTTATGCTGGTGACCCTTGCCGTTGCCGTTCTTCTTTCCCTTCGTTGCCTTTTCTTCGTATGACACCGGGTCCTTGGTAGTATCAGAATCAGCATACTTGACGAGAGCTGCCGTGAACATTCCCATGACATTACAGTCACGCTTGAGCCGCCCCAGCTTCTGCTTCAGAGGTTCAAAACGGCAACTTTTCTCCAACATCAAGACTGCTGAGCCAGCATCCATCTTATTAGATGAATGTATTATCTCCTTGACCCGGCGCAACCAATGGGTTGTGGATTCACCATCCTCTTGCTTGCAATTGGTCAGGTCCACAATCGACATAGGCTGCTTACACGTATCTTTAAAGTTCTGGATGAACCGGGCCTTCAACTCCGCCCATGAGCCGATAGAATTGGGTGGCAATCCCTTCAACCAAGTACGATCTGTTCCATCTAACATCATAGTGAAATACTTGGCCATTGCTGCATCGCTGACATCCAATAACTCCATAGCCATCTCATAACTCTCAATCCAAGCCCCGGGCTGTAAGTCAGCTGTGTAATTAGGCACCTTACAAGGCCCCTTAAAGTCCTTTGGCAAACACTCATTACGTATGGCCGGCACCAAGCAAGGAACGCCTCCGGTTCTTGTGGCCACTCCTGCCTCGACCGAGGTTGCTAGATAAGCCGGAAAAGTTTGATGAGCCGCCCGATCTGCTGCCATTTGAACTGCTCGTTCCACCTCTTGACGAATCCTCTCCTGATCCGCCAAGTTAAGGGATCTAGCCCGCACCGACTCATGCCTGTATGGCCGGTTGTGGCGTTGAGCATTGCTTGACATATCTGCAGATTCCATATGCCTACTGTAACTCGGGCTCCGGCTTGGGCGAGGAGTTAAATGGATCCTATCTCGATTGTAGGAGTATGCATCCTGCTGCGCCAGAGCTGTTTGAAGAAGTTCTCTTACCCTCCGTGTTTCAATTGCTGCCGATGAGTCACCATCCATCGGAAGAGCCGCCAGACGAGTCGATGCTGCGATGAGGTTTTCCAAAGGGTTGGGACATAATGAGGCGGAGCGGTAATTATACGAGGTGGATCCACGGGGCACGGCTGGACCGGTGCGCTGGGTGTTGTAATCCGAGGTGCCTCCAGCGGGTTACTTCCCCCGGCTCCGTGTGTGTGAAAAAGATTCCTAGGATCGAGCGTCAGAGGCAGACGTGATTGGGTTTTCTGATGCCTCCTCCTCATGACCTTGTTCGACGCATTCAGATCTACTGAGAGCCGGAAGGTCTCCGCTTGAAGCTGTTGAGCACGAACGTCCAAAGCCGCCCGCTCTGCTGCCATCCTGACTTCCTCTGCGGCTAGATTTTCCTTAGCTTGCACCATCACTTCACGTACGCGTGCCACCTCTGCGTCATGCTGGGCTTTATCCGCCGGCTCTACCACGGCAGTCAACAGAGTCGTCAGTTTATCCATGAGGTCCATCAAGATCTGAGCCGGGGGCGCGCGGGGTATCCTGACCCGGCCGCAGCCGACCTGGTAGTAGTTGCCGCCGCTGCTGTAGCGTTTTGCCCGGGCTGTGTCCCTGCCATGAAGACTCCGACCCAATTCGACGGCTCAAGAGGGTCGGGAATACTACTGCCATCGGAACAGGCCCCGAGCATGTCGTCCTGCAGCTGGTACAAAGAGTCTGTATCGCCCGTTGATGAAGTAGTGTTAGAACAGACGGCTGTCTCACCGCCCTCCACCGATCCTTCATAGTATTCATCACCGTGGACGCAGCCTACGAAGGCATGCTTCACGGCAGATTGAACACGGGCGGTCCTCGCGCGCCGAGCCGTTTCAATGAGGTTGGTGTGGACGTCCGGCTCAGGACCTGACTCGCCGATCCGGCCTATGAAGGCATGAATTCCGCCGAAGGGGACCCGGTATCCATACTCAATTGAGCCGACCTCGGGGCCCCAGCCTTCGTCGTCGATGTAGAGCTTGCCGCGACGACTCTTGGTCATCCGGCCCACAGCGTATCCCTTGAGCCCTTCGAAGTTGCCCTTCAAGAACTCAAATACACCGTGCGCTGGCCCCACGGTGGGCGCCAATTGTCGTGGAATCGTCACGGCGGATGTCCTAGAGCAAGGACTTAGTCGTAGGGCCATGGCACTAGGAAGCTTAAAGGGGTTAATTGGGACAAAGGACACAAGAGGGTTTTATACTAGTTCGGCCCCTTACGATGAAGGTAAAAGCCTACGTCTAGTTGGGATTGGTATTGCTGGGGTTTCAATCACCAAGAGGCTCAACTCGCCGGCTTGGTTATCGACTTGTTGTTTCTTGCCTTAAGCTGCCACCGGGTCGTCCCGTTATATACATGGGTTGACGCCTAGTGGCCTACAGAGTCCCGGCCAGCTCATAATCGTGTCCGGCTCGGTGGCTTCCTTTACATGCCTTTCTTTACAAGTCTTTCCTTACATACTGCGGTTTACAATATCAGGCCTTAAGCCACCTCCAGGCCATTGGGCCTTCTATAAGGTTTAATAAACTATTGTCTTGAATGTTTAGTGGGCTTCTTTCGTAACCCGCCATTGGGGCTGACCCGGCCCCTCCTGGGCGGGTCATGACTGATAGTAATATCCCCAACAAGCAGAACATCCAGCAACAGAAGCAGCATTATCACGCTCAAGACATTTTAAACATGGTGGCTCAAATTCTTCCTGAGTAGAACTGATCTGTTGAGCGCAGAGTGACTCGTTCTCCTTTTGAAGATCTTCATGAGCCGATCTCAAGTTCTCAAGCTCTTGCTTCCTTTGAAGATAATCATGGGAGAGCATTTCATGAGTAGTTGAGAGCGTTTCATGATGACTTTCAAGTTCCTCGTACTTAATATGAAGACTTTTTATGCCTTCAATTAAGGACTGAGTCCGAGTCATTTCCGCGTCCAACATGTCATCGCTTTTGTCTAGCAACTTTTGAATATGTTACATAGCATTTTGTTGTTCTGTTGCAATTTTAGCAAGTGTTTTGTAGCTAGGTTTAGATTCACATTCAGAGTCATCTTCACTTGATGTTTGAAAGTAAGCATCGCGTGAGTTTACCTTGGCACCACGTGCCATGAAGCAGTAGGTAGGAGAAGATGGCTCAGGTTCGGGAGTCATCGTTTTGAGAGACTCCTTGAATTCGAGGAACCATGGATCCTGACATGTTCGATGACCTTCATAGATGTCAGAGATCCGGTCCCATATAAGCTTTGCACTGCATAGATGCATGATGCGCCTGCACTCGTCTCTTGACAGATAGGGGCATATAACAGCCTTCGCCTTTGTATCCAGAAGGGTGTACTTCTGAATATCGTCAGCACACGCCATCTTGCATAAATCGGTGAGACCTATCTCCGTAATAGTCCAAAGCTCACTGTCCATAGCTAGAAGGCGCTTCCTCATCATAGCCTTTCAATGGGGATAATCATGACCATCGAAAATGGGGCACCCAGCGAAGACCTTGATTTTCCCTGCAGTCGACATAGCTAAAACTCCAAGTGGTTAAACCAAATCACACAGAACAAGGGAGCACATTGCTCTGATACCAATTGAAAGTGCTAGTTATCGACTAGAGGGGGGTGAATAGGTGATTTTTATGATAGTCTTCAAAATACGGGGGCTTTGAAGACAAATGATAGAAATGAACCTATTGATATGCAGCGGAAGGTAGACTACACTAGACAAGCCAAAGTCAAGTAAGCAATGAAGTGAAAACACGAAGACTATCAGCGGCTAGGTAGTATGGACCAGGATGGAAGATAGTATGAAACCAAATAGTAAAGAGTCTTCACTTAGTGAAGTCAATCAGATTATACAGGCATGCAATGACTCCACGAAGACAAACTGTAAAGTAAAGGGAAGTGGAGGATAGAACCAGCAGCTTGATGAAGACAAGGATTTGGTAGACCAGTATGAGTTGTTCTGACAATTGTATGTCTGGTTAGGGAGGCTGAGATTCAACTCAGAAGACCGTGTCTTCACCTTATTCCCCTTGAGCTAAGGACACACAGTCCTCGTCCAATCACTCTGGTAAGTCTTCAAGGTAGACTTCCAAACCTCCACAGACTTCGTTCACCGGCAATCCACAATGACTCTTGGATGCTCAGAACGCGACGCCTAACCGGCTGGAGGATTCACAGTCCTCAAGTGTAACAAGTCTTCAGGTCACGCAGACAGAAAGACTTCAGTGATGCCTAACACTCGTTGGCTTTGGGTGTTTTGGGCTTTGTCCTTGCAAGGATCTCTCTCTCTCAAATGCTTTGGAGGTGGGATGCTCTTGTAACACCCACGATGCAGCTATATCTCCCACGTGTCAGAGCACGACTTAGAGGCATAACCGCATGTCGCAAGAGGGGTAATCTTTACACATCCCATGTACTGAATATGAAAGTGATAAAGAGTTGGCTTACAATCGCCACTTCACACAGTACATAAATATAGCATTACATCATCCAGAATACAATCAAGGTCTGACTACGGAACCAAAATAAAGACAACCCCAAATACATAGATCCCCGATCGCCCCAACTGGGCTCCTCTACTGATCGTCTAGAAGGGAAACATAGTAACAGCCCGAATCTTCATCGAACTCCCACTTGAGTTCGGTTGCGTCCCCTGCACTGGCATCATCGGCACCTGCATCTGGTTTTGGAAGTAATCTGTGAGTCACGGGGACCCAGCAATCTCACACCCTCGCAATCAAGACTATTTAAGCATTTGGGTAGGAAAAGGTAGTGAGGAGGAGCTGCAGCAAGCACTATCATATATGGTGGCTAACTTACGCAAATGAGAGCGAGAAGAGAAGCAAAGCTCGGTCGAGAAGCTATAAAGATCAAGAAGTGATCCTGAAAGTACTGACATTCAAGCATTACACAAGGCCGTGTTCTCTTCCCGGACTCCGCCGAAAAGAGACCATCACGGCTACACACGTCGTTGATTCATTTTAAATTAAGTTAAGTGTCAGGTTTTTACAACCGGATATTAACAAATTCCCATCTGCCCATAACCGCGGGCATGACTTTTGAAAGTTCAAAACCCTGCAGGGATGTCCCAACTTAGCCCATCACAAGCTCTCACGGTCAACGAAGGATATTCCTTCTAGCAGGCAGACCCGATCAGTCTCGGAATCCCAGTTACAAGACATTTCGACAATGGTAAAACAAGACCAGCAAATCCGCCCGATGTGCCGACAAATCCCGATAGGAGTCGCACGTATATCGTTCTCAGGGCACACCGGATGAGCGCTTCGTACAACTAAAACCAAACCTCGAGTTTCCCCGAGGTGACGCTGCAAAGGACTCTAGTTCGGACTAACACTCAGAGGAGCACTGGCCCCTGGGGGCTTAAAATAAAGATGACCCTTGAGTCTACAGAACCCAAGGGAAGGTATTTGGTGGTAGGTAGGAAAATGGTAAAACCAAGGTTGGGCCTTGCTGGAGGAGTTTTATTCAAAGCGAGCTATCAAGGGGTTCCCATAACACCCAACCGCGTAGAGAACGCAAAATCAAGGAACATAACACCGGTATGACGGAAACTAGGGCGGCAAGAGTGGAACAAAACTCCAGGCATAAGGCCGAGCCTTCCACCCTTTACCAAGTATATAGATGCATTAAAGTAAACAAGATATAATAATGATATCCCAACAATATCCATGTTCCAACATGGAACAAACTCCAACTTCACCTGCAACTAGCAACGCTATAAGAGGGGCTGAGCAAAGCGGTAACATAGTCAAACAACGGTTTGCTAGGAAAGGTGGGTTAGAGTCTTGACATGGAAATATGGGAGGCATGATATAGCAAGTGGTAGGTATCGCAGCATAGAAAAAGAGCGAACAACTAGCAAGCAAAGATAGAAGTGATTTCGAGGGTATGGTCATCTTGCCTGCAAAGTTCTCCGAGTTGAAGAAAGCTTGATCCTCGTAAGCGTACTCAACGGGTTCCTCCATCACATACTCGTCTCCCGGCTCTACCCAAAGCAATAACACAAGCAAAGGAAACAATAATCAACCACGGTGCAATGCGCAAGAAACATGATGCAAAACATGGCATGACATGCGGGATGTGATATGCAATGCATATGCATGCTTCGGAAGGGAAAGATTGAACGAGGCCTCAACTTGGAAAACCAAGTGCGCCGCTGGAAAGATGAGTTGATTTCGGTCGAAATAGATATAAAGATCACCAGAATCGGATGCACGGTTTGCAAATGGCAAGCAAAACTATAATGGCACAATTCTGTGATTAACAGCACGATGCCATCTAGAATGCAAAAATAAACTAAGCTACTACACTCCAACATAGCTACAAAGCACATGGCAGTGATCTACTCAAGATGCTTGACAAAAGATGAACACTGAGCTATGGCTAAATCACACAAGAGTAGTGTTGGGGATATTACTACTGGAGGTAAACCGGCCTTATGTAGCCGGGTCGACTCTTTGAAGATTAGAAGCCCATGAAGATGCAAGGATGATGGCGCTTTAAGGAAGGCCCAAGGCCCAAAGGCGGGTTACAACCTGTAAATGTAAACCGACCTAGTCATGTAACTTGTATTGTAAGATAGGAAGAGTAGAGACCGAACCGGACACGTTTATGATCCGGCTTCGGGACTTTGTAGCCCGGCGGGCGTCAACCTATAAGTATAAAGGGACGACCCGGCCGTGGTTTAGGGACAGACAACAACTCGAGAGCCAGAAAAAGCGGGTTCGCTCCCTGGCCTTCGAAGCCCTAGCAATACCAATCACAACTAGACGTAGGCTTTTACCTTCCTCGAAGGGGCCGAACTAGTATAAAATTCCCCGTGTCCCCTTGTCCGGTTTAACCCCTTTAAGCTAACCCGTAGCGATGGCTCCACAACTAAGTCCTTTCACAAGGACATCTGCCGTGACAAACCCACGACAGTTGGCGCCCACCGTGGGGCCATCGCACGATGGTTTTGAGTTCTTGAAGGGCACCTTTGATGGACTTAAGGGATACACTATGGGCCGGATGACGAAGAGTCATCGCAGAAAGCTCTACATCGACAACGCAGGATGGGGTCCCGAGGCTGATTCAATCGAATACGGGTACCGGGTCCCCTTTGGTGGGATTCACGTCTTCATCAGCAAGGTTGGCGAACCGGCCCCTGAGCCGGACATCTGCACCGAAATCATCGAAATGGCTCGGCGTGCAAGTTCTTCGCCGGTTCAGCCCGAGGCAAGGCATGTTTTCATAGGTGTCATCCATGGATCGAGGTATGAGGAAGGGCCGGTGTCCGATGGAGAGACCATGGTCTGTTCTGATGATGAGTCTTCTGGAGAGACCGAATCACTTTACCAGTTGCAGGACGGCCGGATTGATGGAGGATCCGAGGGCAACAGTATTCCGGATTCCCCTAATCTGCCAGACCGGGCCGCCATCTTCATGGTCGGCACACAATCGGTGCCTCATTCATCTACCGCCGTAGCAATGCTCTCCGATTCAACAACGGCCACACCAGCAGGGGCAGGAAGCTCAGCGCCGCCTCCAGCCCAAGTCCTGTCTGATTTGTTCAACACTTCGGCAACGTTGATGGCCGTAGAGGTGGATGCAGCAGCCAGGGATCAGCACAATGCGGAGATTGCAAAGGTAAAAGATCAGATAGCCCAGGCTAAAGCGGACCTGGCAACAGAGAATGCTAGGATGGCTACAGAGCGGGCTGAATTGGAAGCACAGGCCTAATGGATTAGGCTGGATCAGAATGCTTTAGAGGAAGTCATGAGAAGAAGGTACCGATCACGTCTTCGGTCGGTTTATGAGCCGCAGAATCTCTTCAACACACCAGGAGCAGGAGCTGGTAACCAACCCATATTAAACCGGGCGGAGGCACCGGGAACAGGAGCGCCGGTTCAACCACGCACGATGGACCCGCCAACGGATGGCTTATCATGGTGGGGGCGAGTAGAACGTTGCCGGTGCCTAGAAACGGGATGAGGCGAAGACATGCACGCCAGCGAATATTACCCAGCTTCGGGGCTCTCTGGGGAGATAACACCCCTACTGCTGCTCTGCGGGGTCTCCGCATGATCACTATAGTCAGGGATTTACACGGTTGCTCCTTGAGCTGTGTAGGGTGGTAGGAGAGGGCAAGGCTAGCTCTCTCCCTCTATCTGGTGAGGTATAGAACTACTGGGATCCAACCCTTTGCATGGGTGCCCTGGGGGGTTTATATAGGCCTACCCCCCAGGGGTACAATGGTAATGTGACTGGACGCGGGCCCAGCCATCAGTGTCTCCATCCTCCGACTTCTCCGCCGACTGCTGGAGCCCGCCGACTGGTGGGCCCCGCCGACTGGTCTGGTACGGAGCCGACAGGCCGCGTCCGCCGCGGGCGGGTCTTGCCGGCTGCTGATTACTGTAGCCGTGCTCCTGATGATGCAAGCTTGGTCATGGGGTCGTGGCAACAGCCCCGCCGCCTGGCGGGCGATCACTGTGGCCACTCCCCATCTCTTCTTGATTAATGGTGCGTGGGCCCAGGGGAGGGCTCGGCCGACTCCCCCGGGCCGACTCCCATTGGGTCCGACTAGCGGTGCCCCCGCCGTCTCCCGAGGTCTCGCTGGCTGGTGGGCCCTGCTGCCTCTAGGCCGTACAGACAAGCCGTCGTGGGAGCATGACTAGGTATAGTTGTGCTGATGTCAGGGCCGGCTGGGCAACAGTGCCACGCCGCGGGGAGATCTTCCCAAGTACGGCGCGCTGTAGCCATGCCTGCCCTTGGTAAGGGGAGGGGAGTGGGCTTTATTGTAGCCACGCTCCTGCCCCGTCCCTCTCGATGAGGTCACGGTTTGTTGGAGTCACCGGCCGACTCCCCAAAGCCGGCTTCTCTGGAAGTCCTCCCTGGGACTCGGCCGTGGGCAGTCGTCCGCCTTGCCGTAGACTCCCCAGGAGGCGGCTCTTCGCCCTGTGGTCTTGAGGGGCGCAGCCTGCCCCGATGTCTTGAAAGGTCGGGGGCTCGGGTTGGCCTACCCGTGGCCCATTACTCCGACAGTAGTCCCCGAAGCTGGTGAGGCGCCGCGGACGATCGGCTGAGAAGCCTCAGCAGTTTCTCTTTCCGGGCGCAACTCATGGTCTTGATTGACTTCCGCCGGGCTGACTAGAAGGAGTCGGACTCGCCCAACTCGGACTTACTCAATTCTGACTTGCTCAGTAGTTCGAATGTCGCGGCGGGATTTCAAGTGGCGGGCTAGCTAGGCTTCCAGAGAAAGCCGCCCGTTCCTGGCCTGTCACACAAGGGCACGTGGCTAGGCCGTTCTGCCATCCCACGCGCGCGACGAGACAGGCCCATAGGCGGGGCCCGCCACTACCGCGCCTCGGCGCCCGAGCGGATCCGCTGCGGCCCTGGCGGGCGGTTATGATTCTCGTGAAGTTACTGCGCGCAGTAACTTTACGTGGATCATGGGGGTCGTGGGGCTGCGGGCGCAGTAA
Source organism: Triticum urartu (assembly GCF_003073215.2). Classification (NCBI taxonomy): domain Eukaryota; kingdom Viridiplantae; phylum Streptophyta; class Magnoliopsida; order Poales; family Poaceae; genus Triticum; species Triticum urartu. The sequence goes on along the minus strand of NC_053028.1, from coordinate 205,482,185 downwards.
ATCCCCACGTCCGCCCCCTCGGCTTCGCAGCCCATAGGGCTATAAGTAGGGGGAAGAGGCGGGAACACGCGCCCCTCCTCCCCGCTACCCCTCGCTTCTTCCTCCTCGCAGCTCCTCGCTCTCCTACTCTCCTGCTTCCTCTTTCTTCTCTCTCTCTCGCTCGCTCCGCCGCACGCCCAAGCTCCGGCACACGCTGTGGTGACCGCTCGCGACGATGAGCTCTTCCTCTGCTGCCGCACCTCCCCCGATGCGCTCCGGCACCTGGGACGGCTCTGAGGTCCACGAAGACCATATCGAGTTCCTCCACCGGACCCGTCGGCTTCCCGGCGAGGATCGCGTGCAGGTGCGTCTCGCGCCGGAGGGGGAGATTTCCCCCGCCCCGCGGGAGGGCGAGCGGGTCATCTTCCGCTGCACTGCCTGTGCGGGCTGGGGCTGCCGGCGAGCAGCTTCCTCCAGTCGTTCATGGAGTTCTACGGACTCCAGCCGCATCACCTCACCCCCAACATAGTGGTGCTACTGTCCGCCTTCGTGGCTCTGTGCAAGGGCTTCCTGGGAGTCCTCCCCACCCTCGAGCTCTGGGGGGAGTTCTTCTTCTCCAAGCTCGGCACCCAGGCCGCGGGCATGCCGGCTTAGTGTGGCGCCTTCATCGCCGTGCGACGGACAGGAGCCGACAACCACTTCCCCTCCATCGCGCTGCTGAAGTCGGTGAAGATGTGGCAGCGGTCCTACTTCTACGTCAGGAACGTCGCCATGCGGGGCGACTGAGTCAATCTGCCGGCTTTCGAAGCCAGCCCGCCAGCTGGCAGACTGCCCAACTGGTCGTACCTGGCCAGGTCGCTGACGCCTGCGGGAGCCGGCGCCATCACGCGACTCCGAGTGCTGACGCAGTCGGAGGGTCTGACTGGCCCGGACCTGCTGGCCGCCTTCGTCTCGCGCTGAGTTCTCCCACTCCAAGGCCGGCCTCACCTGATATGCCAGATGAGCGGGGGACGTGACCCGAGTCGGATGTGCACCAAGGACATGCCTCACGAAGAGGTGGCCCTGATGGTGAACTACCTCTCAGACAACAGGCTCCCAGAGGACTGCCGATTCGGCAAGGAGCCCTACTCCCGCGCCAACCCCCCGCCCGTGGTGAGTCGCCTTTCTTTTCTTCAAATTGTCTTCTTCTTGCCGAGTCTTGTTCTAATCAGTCTGCTTTTTGGTTAGAATCCCCTTCTTCACCCACCAGCCGACACCTCGGGGCCGGCCCGTGAGTTCGCCGCCGACCGGGGAAGACGACGCCGAGGGAGGAGGAGGGACGACAGGCGACTTCAGGCCCTCGACCACCTTTGTCGACTGGCCTGAAGACGACGCCGAGGAAGGAGTCGCCCCTCGCCATCGGCCAGGAGCCAGCCAGCCGGGCGCGGGCTCTTCTGCCGCGTCGGGCGCTCCAGGCGGCGGGAAGAAGCGTCGGGCTGCGCCGACTTTGTTCGGCAGCCGGCCGAAGAAGCCCAAGGGCTCGGCTGCGGAGACCCGGCGGGACGAGGCGGCCGCGAAGGCCATCCGCTTCCATAAGGAAGTGAAGAAGCCGCCGTTGGTCTCTGCGTAAGTATTCTGTCTTCAAAGTTCGTTCTTCCTTCATGTTTTGTCTGAGTCTCTGCTCGCCCTTCTTTCTTCAGGGCTCCCCTCTCTTTTGAGCGGGTCGCCGCCGCCTCCGTCATGGGGTCAGCGGAGACGCCTGCCACCACTCGGCGGATAGACCCCGCTGCCGACCTCCAGGAGGCGACGGAGCGGAATGCGCAGGACAAGCGCAATGAAGAATAAGCCCTCCACCTGGAGAAGGCGGAGGCCGACAGGGCAGAGGCCGAAGCCGCCGTGGCGGCGAAGCAGCGGGCTGAGGAAGCCACACGCCGCGAGGCGGCCTTGCTTGTTACCCCGCTGAACTCTGCGCCGCCGCCACCGGAGTTCACGGGGTAGACAGGAGGAGCCGGCAGGGAGAACCTTGTCGAGGAGAGGGAAGGCGGCAAGTCCTCTACTCCGGGCGCGAACGTTCCGCCGCCGCCTCCGCCGCCGTCTGAAGGCGTGCAAGGCGAGCAGCCAGCGGACCCTCCGTTGCCGTTGACCGAAGAAGAGGCCGTGGCGAGGCTACTCCTCCAGGTCAGCTCGCCAGCGCGCCGTCATCTGGAGAAGGCGACTTCGGCCCCCTACCCCCTGGAAGCCGGCACCGCCAGCTCGGCGGCTCCAGACGCTGAGGCGACGAGCGCCGCACCTGTTGGGTGGGTGCGGGGAGGCGGCACAGGGCCGCTAAACCGGGCGCTCCTGGACATCCAGGCGAGGCTCCACGCCGAGGGCGACACCCTCCAGAGCTACACCAAGGCGTTCCTGGCGTCGCGGGCGGCCGTCCGGGTATGTCTTTTCTTTGGGCCTTTGTTTTTTCTTGTTTCTCTCTGTGGGGGCGCGCCAGCGCACCCACTGGGTGTAGTCCCCGATTTTCGGGTCGGCTGCTGAGCAGGCGGTCCGGAACTCCAATTTGAAGAACTTCTGTGTACTAACTTTGTCTGAAATGCTTGTTGCAGGACTACCACAACCTCCGCGTCACCATCTTCAACCGTAATGTTGAAGAGTTGGTCAAGCGGACCGTTGACTTGGCAGAGAGCCGGAGTAAGTCCTCCTCCTTTTTCTCTTCTCTGTGGGGGCGCGCTAGCGCACCCACGGGCTGTAGTCCCCGAGATTCGGGCCGACTGCTGAGCAGTCGGGCCGGATCTCCCCGCCGACCTACTTTATTGACGACTGCTGTCTTTCTTTCTTTCCTTCAGGGGCCAACGCTGCTCTTCAACAGCAGCTGAGCGAAGCCAACTCCGCCCTGCTCGCCAAAGGGGAGGAGTACAGCAAGCTCGCCGCGGAGCACGACCTGCTGACCGCTCAGTTGGTAGAGCAGAAGGGGCTGCTCGCGAAGTCGCAGAGGGAGGCGGAGGAGACGGAGGCCGCCCTCCTGGCCGAGTTCGCGAGCGAGCGCTCTTCCTGGTCTGACAAGGAGGCGATGCTATCCTCCGGCTTCCACGAGATCGAAGACATCGTTGATGGTGAGTCTCTTTGTTTTCTTTCTTTGAGCCGCCAACCTAGGTCGTGCCGACTCCTGGTTTTTGACTCGCTTTTTTGTATCTTCGTGTCTTTTGCAGACCTCTTCCCTGGGCAGTCTCAGGCCGCTATCCAAGCCATCGAGGCCGATCGTGCAAGTCGGAGGGCGGAGGGCGCAGAGATCGTCGCCGATGCCCCCCGAACTCTTGATGAGCACATCTTGAGTATCGAGGCTCGCCTCCGGCCGGCTCCCCGGATGTTGCGCCGGCTTCAGCGCATCGGCGCCCAGGCGATCTCCGCCCTTTGGCCGGATATGCAGGCTCCGCGCACCCCTGCCTGACGGCCAACTGGTTGGAGGTCGCGGCTAGTCGCCTCGAGGCCTGGAAGGGCTCTTCGGCCCGGGCTGGAGCGCGCCGGGCCTTGGAGTTCGTCAAGGCGCGGTACCCGGGGCTGGATCTAGACCGGTTGGCCACGCTTCGGTCGGAGGCCCAGTCAGAGCTGGCGGCTGTGGAAGACGCCCTCGTCAAGCGTGCTGCAGCGATCGCCGAGTACACCGACACGAGCATCTTCATCCCCAAGCGGTATGAAGACGGCGAGGAGGTCCCATCGGAGTGGTTTGGGATGAACCTAGACTACGGCGAAGACTTGGCGGAGGTGATCGGCTCCAGCGTCGAGGAGTAGGACGAGGCGGAGGGTGAGGGCGAGGCGGTGGCACCAGAAGACGGAGCAGACAGCCAGCCTCAGCCCGACCGCGCCTCCAGCAATGAGCCACGTGCGACCGATCCGACTGCTGCCGGAGGCGATCAAGCCGAGACTAGTCGGCCGACCGCCCCGACAACTGACGCTGGCGCCTCCTCCGACCCCCCGACTCCGTCTGCCGCCTCCTAAGCTGCCGTAGTGTCTCTTGTTTTATCTGCTTCAGTAGTCTTTTGAGGAACTTGTTAATTCACACAATTCCACCCGCGGGGGTGTATTTTGAACCTCTGCTTGACAATTCGGCCAAGGGCCTATGTTATATATATATATATATATATCTATCTTTTCTTGCTCATTGTTCTTTTTGGTTGTTTTCCTTTGCCGCTTTCTCCTAGTTGCCTGCCTTGCCAATCGGACAGCCACTCTGCAGACTGTTGCTGGATCAAGTGCTAGGCTACTTTGGGAAAGCAATTACTTAGCCGATTTCAAGATTGTTTGAGCAAGTTGGATAGAAAACGACAATCCGACTGTCCGAGAGTCAGTTTGCGAGAAGGGCTTGGAAGCCGTCTTGAGCTATGTTTTATGCTTTGAATCCTTAGCCATTTTTCGCGCGAGCACACATTCTACCTTACCTCTGCCCACCGTACAGTCGCTCTGCGAGCTGCAGCTTCTGACAGAAGACGGCTTAGATGCTACACACTACTTGTCCAGCTGCAGGAAGCATTTCATAGTGCAAGGCAGCAAGTCCCCGGGCTGACTTGTCGAGCCCAGTGCCAAACGGTATGTCAAAGAGTAATATACTTGTAGGCATAATTTTTATCATACAGACAAAAGAGGGCAGTCCCCGAGCTCGTCTCGGGGGGCCCAAAGTCTTGGTATTTTTAATACAAAAGGTAGCGTGGTACATACTGCATCAACTGTAAAATCTTCAGAGAAGATTTGCATTCCATGGCCGCTCAGTCTCCTTGCCGGAGTCGTCCCTCTTGCATGCTCGGGGCTTCTGAGCGTCGATCAGGTAGTAGGAGTCGTTGCCTAGTACTTTGCTGATGATGAAAGGGCCTTCCCAAGGCGGCGACAGCTTGTGCTGGCCGGCTGTTCGCTGGATCAGCCGGAGTACAAGGTCGCCTTCTTGGAAAGATCTTGGCCTGACCTTCCTGTTGTGGTATCGGCGCAGGCTCTGCTGGTAGATGCTGGACCGGCTGAGTGCCAACAGCCGGCCCTCTTCCAGCAAATCAACGTCGTCTTGTCGTGCTTCTTCTGCTCCCTCCTTGGTGTACATGGTGACTCGTGGGGAGTCGAACTCTATGTCCGTTGGGATGACGGCTTCGGCACCATAGACGAGGAAGAAGGGCGTGAAGCCAGTTGACTTGTTTGGAGTCGTGCACAGACTCCAGAGGACGGTTGGCAGCTCGTCGAGCCAGCAGCCAGCCGAGCGCTCCAGAGGCTCGATCAACCGAGGCTTGATGCCGGACAGGATGAGGCCGTTTGCTCGCTCCACTTGGCCGTTTGACTGCGGGTGGGCGATGGATGCTAAGTCCAGTCGGATGCCTTGTGTTGCGCAGAAACGGGCCAAGGCGCCTTTGGCAAAATTTGTGCCGTTGTCGGTGATGATGTTGTGTGGTATGCCGTACCGAATTGTGATATCGGTGATGAAGGTCACGGCAGTCGGACCGTTCAGTTTCTTGATTGGCTTCACTTCCACCCACTTGGTGAACTTGTCCACTGGGACAAGTAGGTGAGTTAGCCTGCCTCGTGCTGTATTGAATGGTCCCACCATGTCTAGACCTCAAACTGCGAAAGGCCAAGCAATGGGGATGGTCTTGAGCGCAGAAGCTGGCTGCTGCGGCTTGGAGCTGAACTTCTGGCACCCTTTGCATTTTTGGACCAACTCCTTGGCCTCTTCCAAGGCAGTCGGCCAAAAGAAACCGTGCCGAAAAGCTTTGGCGACGAGTGCTCTTGAAGCCGCATGGTGGCCACATTCGCCTTGATGGATGCCTTTGAGGATTGCCTGGCCTTGCTCTGGTTCTACGCAGCGCTGGTAGACACCAGTGACGCTGCGCCTGACCAGCTCTCTGTTGATTATGGTATAGGCTGCTGCCCGGCGTTGTACTTGCCGAGCTGAGATCTCATCAGTTGGTAGCTCTTTGTTCACCAGAAATTTGAGGATGGGCTGGGCCCATGAGGGTGCTGCTATTTCATCGACTATCAGAACTGCGACTTGGACGAGTGCGGCTGGGCTGGGAGGCGGCGGGCTGGAGTCAATAGTCATTTGTTGGGCTGATGAAGTCCCCAGGCCGACTGGCTCGGTCCCTGGGCCGAGTTCTGGAATCTTCGAGTCTGTCACCGCAGTCCCCGGGCAGGGCTCGACTGAGGCAGCTTTGGAGTCGCCCGCCAAAGTCCCCGTTCCGACTGCCGGAGCCCTAGAGTCGGATCCGCCGTCTTCGGGAGGAGCCGGCACAAAGATGGAGTCTGATTCTGGTGAAGGCTTGACAGACGGCTTGAGGAGGCATTGAAGGGCGACGCCAGATGGAATTGCTTGGCGGGTAGAGCCGATTCGTGCCAAGGCGTCTGCTTGGTCGTTGTCGTTTCTTGGTACGTGGAGGAACTCGCACCCCTCGAAATACCCGCTGAGCTGCTGCACGAGGAAACGGTAGCTCACCATGTTTGCGTCTTTTGCGTCCCAGTCGCCAGACGACTGCTGGACCACTAAGTCCGAGTCGCCATAACACAAGATCCGGCGGATGCCAAGTTCTTTGGCAAGCCGGAGCCTGTGAATGAGCGCCTCGTACTTGGCCACGTTGTTGGAGGCGGCGAAGTGGATTTGCAGTGCATATTTGAGCTTGTCTCCTTTGGGAGAGGTGAGGACGACGCCGGCTCCCAAGCCGGTGCGCATCTTGGAGTCGTCGAAGTGCATCCGCCAATGGGTGGAGTCAGGTGCTGGAGGCAGGTACTGGGTCTTGGCCCAGTCGACGAGGAAGTCGGCCAGTGCTTGTGACTTGATAGTGGTCGGCCAGTGCACGCCATAGCACATCTTCTGGTAGTGGGGATAGTTCTGCTTGGAGGTTGACAGTACCTCGCTCAGGTAATATACTGGTCTTTGGACAGGTAGCGCCTTGCCTTCCTCCTTGCGCTCTACTACAATGACTGTGCTGACTACTCGGCTGGTGGCAGCGATGTACAGGAGCATAGGTTCCTTGGGAGTCGGGGCCGCCAGGATGGGTGGAGTAGTCAGCATCTTCTTCAACTGGTGGAAAGCTTCGTCCGCCTTATGGTTCCACTTGAAAAAAGTGGTCTTCTTCATGAGTTGGTATAAGGGGAGAGCTTTCTCGCCCAGCTGACTGATGAATCGGCTGATGGACGCCAAGCAGCGGATGAACTTCTGCACATCCAGCAGTCGGCTAGGTACCTCCATTCTCTCGATGGCCTTGATTTTTACTGGGTTGCATTCTATGCCACGCTCAGAGACCAGGAAACCTAGTAGCTGGCCGGCTGGTACTCCGAAGACACACTTCTCGGGGTTGAGCTTGATCTGGAACCGGCGCAGGTTCTCAAAGGTCTCCTTGAGGTCTTCCAGCAATGTTCCTTGCTTTTCCGTCTTCACCACCACGTCGTCCACATAAACGTCGGCGTTCCTTCCGAGCTGCTTGAGGAGGCACTTCTGCATGCAACGCTGAAAGGTGGCGCCGGCATTCCTCAAGCCGAACGTCATGGTGAGGTAGCAGAATGCTCCAAACGGCGTGATGAAGGCGGTCTTCAATCTATCAGCCGGGTTCAGCTTGATCTGGTGATATCCTGAGTACGCATCCAAGAAACTCAACAGCTCGCATCCGGCTGTGGAGTCTATCACCTGATCAATTCTCGACAGAGCAAACGGGTCCTTGGGGCAGGCCTTGTTGAGGCTCGTGTAGTCGATACATATTCGCCATTGCTTGTTCTTCTTTAGCACTAGGACCGGATTTGCCAGCCACTCCGGGAAGAAAACTTCCATAATGAAGCCGGCTGCTAGGAGTTGGGCTATCTCTTCTCCGACAACTCTTCTCTTCTCTTCTGATAAGCGGCGCACGGGCTGCCTGACCGGCTTTGCATCAGATCGGACGTGTAACTTGTGCTCGGCGAATTCCGTCGGCACACCTGGCATGTCTTTGGGAGACCATGCAAAGATGTCCCGATTCTCACGGAGGAAATCGACAAGCTCGCCTTCCTATGTGCTGTCGAGGTTTGCACCTATGATAGCGTACCTCTCTGGGTGCTTCGGATCCAAGGGTATCTTCTTTGTCTCTTTGGCCGGCTTGAACGAACCTTCGGCCTCCGACTCCTTCGGGTCGGACGATATCTCCGGCTGCTTGCCGGCCATCGCCACAGCTCGCTCAAGGAGTCGCTTCTCGGCCGCAATCACTAGGGACTCGGCCAGCCGACTGCTCTCGGCCGCGCAAGAGGACGACTTCCGGTAGTCGCCGGTCACAGTCAGAATTCCCCTGGAACTGGGCATCTTCATCTTGAGGTAGGCGTAGTGGGGGGCCGCCATGAACTTGGCCAAGGCGGGCCGGCCAAGTAGCGCATGGTATGGGCTCTCAAGCTCCACCACTTCAAACCAAACAGACTCTCTTCGGAAGTGATCTTTGTCCCTGAAGAGGACGTCAATCAGGATCTTGCTGATTGGTGAATAGGAAAGCCCAGGAACAATGCCGTGGAACACAGTCCGGCTCTTCTGAAGCTGTCTCTTCTTGATTCCTAACTTCTCCATGGTGTCCTTGTACAGGATGTTGATGCTGCTGCCCCCATCTATCAGAACTCGCGAGAAACGTGCGGCCCGTTTGTCCATGGCAAAGGTGGCGTCCAGGACCAAGGCGTAGGAGCCCGGACTCGGCACCACTTCTGGGTGGTCAGCCCTGCTCCAGCTGATGGGCCTCTCTGACCAGTGCATGAACTCTGGCGTCTCTGAGGCTACCGCGTTCACCTCTTGTCGCTGCAGCCGCCTGCTGCGTCGATCGTCAGCCACACTGGTGAACACTACGTAGGCTTCGTGCTCTTCAGGGTACTCGTCTTGTACTGCGCCGACTGGCCTGACTGCCGGCTGCTGGGGCAGAGGCAGAGACGGCTGCCCAGCAGGCGGGGGTGGTAGGAGGCCGTCTCCCTTGGCGATCCTGGTGAGCCAGTGGCACTTCCGGGTGGTGTGATTTGATGGCCTCGCGCCGCTGTGGAACTTGCAAGGTCCATCCAAGGTCTGCTCATAGGAGAAGGCCGGCAACCAGTTCGGCTTGCCGCCTTTCTGTCGCTTGGGCGGAGGCTGCTCTTCTGGCTGCTGGGCTTCGACAGTCGCGACCTGCCGGCTGCTGGAAGCCCGCTGCGGGGCCTTGCGCTTGTGGTCGCCCTGCTGTTGTCGCCGGCCGGCGTCCACTGTCGGAGTTCTTGGAGCCTGAGGAGCTACTTTGCCAGTCGTGCTGATTTGAATTTCCGTCTTCATGGAGGAGTCGGCCGTAGCGTACTTGTCCGCTATGATCAGCAACTCGTCGAGGGTTTATGGCTCGTCGTAGAGGAGCTTGTGCTTGAGGAGGGTGCCTTCTCGGCACCCGGCTGTGAAGTACTCGATGGCCTGCACCTCATGCACGCCCTCGCAGGAGTTCCGGAGCTCAGCCCAACGCGTGAGGTAGTCGCGAGTCGACTCATCAGGACCTTGCACGCATAGGGAGAGCTGGCGAGGCTTGGGAGGACGCTTGTACGTGTTGGTGAAGCTGCGAACGAATGCTTCGGTGAAGTCGACCCAGCTGTTGATGCTGCGGGGCTTTAGGCTGTTCAGCCATGTCCGGGCCGTGCCCTGAAGCATGAGCGAAACGTACTTTACGGCGACACACTTGTTGCCGTTTGCTATGCTGACAGCCGTAGAGTAGTCTATTAGCCAGTCTTCCGGCTTCACGGAGCCGGTATACTTGGGCGTGTCTCTTGGGAGCGTGAACCCTCTGGGAAAGGGCTCGTCCCGAATGCGGGGCCCGAAACACGGCGGACCCAGCTCGTCTTCTTCTTCCAGCGCCAGGGACCGGTGAAGTCGGTCGATCCGGTGGCGAGTGTCATTCTCCCCAACTCCCTCTCGGCGGCCAAGGCGGTCTCCGAGAGTCGGATGGTCAACAGGCGGCGAGGAGACTCGCCTCTCCTTGCAGGGAGGGGGAGGCGGACAGTCGTCCCGTCGTTCCACTGCTCTTGGGCGGCCGTCTCGGTCGCGCTCTATGGTAATCCGAGTCCGACTGTGGCTGACAGCCGACTCCTTGTCCTTCCTTCCTCGGGTACCGCCAGTCGGCCTCCGAGACGTCGCGCCTTGATCTCGATGCGGGTCGTCGTTTGGCCGCTGCGGTGCCTCCGTGCGGCAGCCGGCCTCGTTCTGCGCGGCGGCCGCGTCGAGGAGCCGCTGGACTCGCTCCATCATGAGGCGGCGCTCTTCGCCCTCGAAATTGTCCAGCTCATCCGCCGCTTCCTGGGCGGCTCGGATGTTCTCCGCTGGCGTGGCATACACGGGGCGGCTAGCCCCAAACAGGCTGGCGATGGCTACGCCGCGCTGCTGAACCGCGCCCAGGCGGCTGGGCCCTGCCGGAGCCAGCGAGCCGCCAACAGCGTGATCCATCTCCCGCTGGTAAGCTTCTGACAAGCGTCTCATGCTAGCTAGCTTCTTCGCGCCTTCAACAAGCTGAAGGCGGCGCGCTTCTAGCGTCTCTGCGTCAGCATCTTCTGGAATGGGCGCAGCTAGGTCTTGCAGCGCCGCGCCGAGTGAGTCGGGCGCCCTTCCACCAGGGAACTCGTCATGACTGATGACCAGCACCTCAGTGACGGTGCTCCCGTCGCTCTCCGCGTGGGGGAGAGGTTCGTCGTGGACCACCATGTTGGAGGGGGAAAGCATCGACCGACATGGTGTCAAAGTCGACCAGCATCGGGTCGGTGGAGCCTACGGACTCCAAGTCTACGGCAGGCTCGCCGGAAACGTGGAGTTGATCGAGGAGGCCCGCGAGGAGGTTTTCGGGGCCGCCTACGCCTGCGTCGGACGCAGGTTCGTCGGAGAGGCGTACCTCGCCGACAAGTTTGGCCAAGGAGCTGGCTGCGCAGGCGATCTCCACACCGCGCAGCGCGTCGACGCAAACTTCGTCTGGCGTGCCTGGCTGGCTGCACTCGCCAGGGAGGAAAAGGGTTCCCATCCAGAACAAATCTCCGGACGACGGTGCACTAGGCCCCACGGTGGGCGCCAAATGTCGGGGGTTTGGTACAACATATGCCAACGAATGGCTTATCATGGTGGGGGCGAGTAGAACGTCGCCGGTTCCTGGAAACGGGATGAGGCGAAGACATGCACGTCGGCGGATCTTACCCAGCTTCGGGGCTCTCCAGGGAGATAACACCCCTACTGCTGCTCTGCGGGGTCTCCGCATGATCACTATAGTCAGGGATTTACACGGTTGCTCCTTGAGCTGTGTAGGGTGGTAGGAGAGGGCAAGGCTAGCTCTCTCCCTCTATCTGGTGAGGTATAGAACTACTGGGATCCAACCCTTTGCATGGGTGCCCTGGGGGGTTTATATAGGCCTACCCCCCAGGGGTACAATGGTAATGTGACTGGGCGAGGGACCAGCCGTCAGTGTCTCCGTCCTCCGACTTCTCCGCCGACTGCTGGGGCCCGCCGACTGGTGGGCCCCGCCGACTGGTCTGGTACGGATCCGACAGGCCGCGTCCGCCGCGGGCGGGTCTTGCCGGCTGCTGATTACTGTAGCCGTGCTCCTGATGATGCAAGCTTGGTCATGGGGTCGTGGCAACAGCCCCGCCGCCTGGCGGGCGATCACTGTGGCCACTCCCAATCTCTTCTTGATTAATGGCACGTGGGCCCAGGGGAGGGCTCGGCCGACTCCCCCGGGCCGACTCCCGTTGGGTCCGACTGGCGGTGCCCCCGCCGTCTCCTGAGGTCTCGCTGGCTGGTGGGCCCTGCTGCCTCTAGGCCGTACAGACAAGCCGTCGTGGGAGCAGGACTAGGTATAGTGGTGCTGATGTCAGGGCTGGCTGGGCAATAGTGCCACACCGCGGGGAGATCTTCCCAAGTACGGCGCGCTGTAGCCATGCCTACCCTTGGTAAGGGGCGGGGAGTGGGATTTATTGTAGCCACGCTCCTGCCCTGTCCCTCTCGATGAGGTCACGGTTTGTTGGAGTCGCCGGCCGACTCCCCAAAGCCGGCTTCTCTGGAAGTCGTCCCTGGGAGTCGGCCGTGGGCAGTCGGCCGCCTTGCCGTAGACTCCCCAGGAGGCGGCTCTTCGCCCTGTGGTCTTGAGGGGCGCAGCCTGCCCCGATGTCTTGAAAGGTCGCGGGGCTCGGGTTGGCCTACCCGTGGCCCATTACTCCGACAGGAATCCACGACCCATTGGGTCAAACAGGTCTCAGCGATTTTGCATTCATCAGATCGTATCAATGCAGACACTGAAGTGTTAACATTAGAGGGCAATTTCCGTTTCTTACCACTCAAACAGAAGTTGGGAAGACTCAAACGTCACTGCAATGATATGTCAACGCTCATGGCCGCTTTCGTTAAATACGCCGATTCAGATAATACCAAGGACCCGGACTCAGAGGAGGATAAACCGGGGAAAGGTAAGAAGAACAGCAGTGCCAAAGGTCAGCAGCATAATCCGGCAGGCCATGGAAACGGTGGTAAGCGCAAGGCCGACAGCAGCTTGGACTTTGTTGCTAACACCACTGCATAGGAGAATGGCCAGCGCCGTAAGGGCAAGCAGCCCCAGAGGGGCAGAGGTTCAGGCCCCAATTTGGAGCGCCTGTTGAATCAGCCTTGTCCAAAGCATGGATCAAAGGAGAAGCCAGCATCACATCTTTGGAAGGACTATTATATCATGCGGGATTTCAAGAATTCGAATATGTTCAAGTATGATAACGGCCTGCCCAGCAGTTCAGGAGGAGGTTTCCATGGGCTGGGTTATGGAGGTGGCGGTTCCGGTTTAGGATTTCAAGGCACCCAAACCGGACACATCAATCAAGGGCACCAAGGTAACGAGGGAGGTTACAACCATCAGGGGAATCAGCAGCAGCAGCAGTCGGGTTATCAGAGCAATCCCAAGCAACTAAATAGCGGGCAATATCATGTCTTCACTACTAGTTTGTGTAAGCGTGATCAGAAGCTTCACAAAAGGGCAGTAAACTATGTTGAACCGGCAGTACCTCAGTGTTTACGCTGGTCTGAGCAACCTATTCTATGGAGTAGAGAGGATCACCCACCCCGGGTTGATAATCCAGGTCACTTGGCCCTGGTGGTAGCCCCTCAAGTTGGGGGATACAAGTTTACCAAAGTACTCATGGATGGGGGAAGTAGTATCAACATTTTATATTATGATACATTCCGCCGTATGGGGTTGACAGATAAGAATCTTAAACCGTCGAATACGGTCTTTCATGGTGTGGTGCCTAGTAAGTCTGCATATCCTGTTGGCAAGATAGCTTTGGAGGTAGCTTTTGGAGATGACAATGATTCAAGGTCAGAAACATTGACATTTGAGGTGGTAAAGATCAAAAGTCCGTACCACGCCTTGTTTGGGCGGCCGGCCTATGCTAAATTCATGGCGAGGCCGTGTTATGTTTATCTACAGCTTAAAATGCCAGGTCATAAGGGGACTATCACAGTACATGGAAGCAGAAAGATTGCTTTGGAGTGTGAGGAAGGTGATGCGGCTTATGCTGAGTTGGTTTGTGCCACGGAGGAGTTGAAATTCTATAAGGAGCAAGTTGATCCGGCAGACATGACCTCTTTGAAAAAGCCGACTACGGAACATGATCCGACGCTGAAGTTCAAATCGGCTACAGACACCAAGATGGTTGACTTTGTTCCTGGCGATTCATCCAAATAGTTCAGCATCAGCGCTAACCTGGATCCCAAATAGGAAAGCGCGCTCATCGAGTTCATCCATGAGAATCGGGACATCTTTGCATGGAAACCTTCTGACATGCCAGGTGTACCGAGGGAACTCGCTGAGCACACACTCAACATTGATCCTAAGTTTAAACCGGTCCGGCAGTTCCTTTGCCGCTTCAATGAAGAGAGACGTAAGGCTATCGGTGAAGAGGTAGCTCATCTGTTGGCCGCAGGGTTTATTGTCGAGGTTTTTCATCCAGAGTGGTTAGCTAATCCAGTGCTGGTTCTTAAAAAACGGCACTTGGCGCATGTGTGTGGATTACACAGATTTAAACAAGGCTTGCCCTGCAGACACCTTTGCTCTCCCTCGCATTGATCAGATAATTGATGCTACGGCAGGTTGTGACCGTTTGTGTTTTCTGGATGCTTACTCTGGTTTTCATCAGATCAAAATGGCGGTTAAGGACCAGGATAAAACAACTTTCATAACTCCTTTGGAGCCTTCTGCTATGTTTCCATGCCTTTTGGACTCAAGAGTGCCTAGGCAACTTACCAGCGATGTGTTCAGAATTGCCTTCATAAACAAATTGGGCGCAATGTTCATGCATATGTGGATGATATTGTGGTAAAATCCAAAAAGGAGGAGACATTGATAGATGATTTAAGAGAAACCTTTGACAATCTCCGGATTTACAAGATGATGCTCAATCCGTAGAAGTGTGTCTTTGGTGTCCCGGTAGGCAAACTCTTAGGTTTTCTGGTGTCAAACAGCGGCATTGAGGCTAATCCGGAAAAAATTGCAGCAATTACGTCCTTGGCTAAACCGGCGTGTATCAACGATGTTCAACGTCTGGCCGGACGGATTACAGCCTTGAGCCGGTTTATCAGTCGCCTTGGAGAGAAGGCCATCCCCTTATATCAGATGCTCAAGAAAACAAATAACTTTGTCTGGAGTGAGGCAGCTGATAAAGCGTTTGAGGATCTGAAGAGGCAGCTAGCTGAACCGCCCATGCTCGCAGCACTAATCGATAAAGAGCCGTTATTATTATATGTGGCTGCTAATGCCCGGACTGTTAGCGTAGCTATTGTAGTAGAGCGCAAGGAGCTTGGCAAGGAATATCCGGTTCAACGGCCAGTTTATTATATCAGCGAGGTGCTCATTGAGTCAAAGCAAAGGTATCCGCATTGGCAAAAGCTGGTGTATGGAGTATTTATGGCAAGCCGGAAGCTTAAACATTATTTTCAGGGCCATCCCATCACAGTGGTCAACTCAGCTCCTCTGGGCGATATCATTCAAAACAGAGAAGCAACTGGCCAGATTGCCAAGTGGGCTATTGAGCTTGGACCTCATGGGCTCAAATATATACCCCGCACAGCGATCAAATCCTAGGCACTCGTGGACTTCATCAATGATTGGACGGAGTTATAGGCACCTGAAGAGAAACCAGATAATACATATTGGACTATTCATTTTGATGGATCCAGACAGTTGGAGGGCTCGGGGGCTGGAGTCATACTAACTTCCCCACAAGGTGACAAGTTTTGTTATGTCCTCCGTTTAATGTTCCCTTGTACTAACAATGCAGCTGAATATGAGGCTTTGCTCCACGGTCTTCGGATGGCTAAGGAGATGAATTTGAGCCGGGTTAAGTGCTTCGGCGATTCAGATCTAGTGGCTCAGTAGGTGTCTGGCACTTGGAACTCTAAGGACCCACTCATGGCTGCATGTCGGCGAGAGGTGGACGCAGTGGCTGGTCACTTTAAGTGTTATCAGGTGGACCATATAGACCGGCGGAAGAATGAAGCGGCGGACGCTTTAAGTCGTCTTGGTTCCCAGCGTAAACCGGTCCCGCCCAATGTCTTTCTTGATGTGTTGCATAATCCGTCAGTCAAGGTGCCAACCGAAGAAGATTCGGCTAGTCCTGATCTGGAGGCTCAGTTGGTGGCAGCTCTGCATGCCATACCGGATTGGACGATCCCATATCTAGCTTACATGAACCGGGGCGAGTTACCAGACGATGAAACGTTGGCTCGACAGATAATCCGGCGTTCAAAGTCCATGACCATACTCAACGGGGAGTTACATCGTTACAGTGTTTCAGGAGCAATTCAACGCTGTGTTTCTCCTCAAGAAGGTTGTGAGATTTTGCGAGAAATCCATGAAGGGGATTGCAGTCACCACGCCGGTTCAAAGTCTTTGGTTGCCAAAGCTTTTCGCCACGATTTTTACTGGTTGACGGCGCATGCTGATGCGGAGGATTTAGTCAAGAGATGTGATGGATGTCAAAAATTTGCCCGCCGTGCGCACGTTCCGGCTCAAGAGTTGCGGATGATTCCAATTACATGGCCGTTTGCAACTTCGGGACTTGATATGGTTGGACCCTTCAAGCGCTCTAAGGACAAAAAGACCCACCTGTTAGTAGAAGTTGATAAATTCACTAAATGGGTGGAGGCAGAGCCAGTCAGCAAGTGTGATGCAGCCACGGCGGTTCAATTCATCAAGAAGGTGATATTCCGGTTTGTCTTTCCACACAGCATTATAAAAGATAATGGTACTAACTTGTCAAAAGGGGAGATGGAAGAATTTTGTCAACGTGAGCACATCTGGCTCGATCTAGCGTCGGTGGCTCACCCCCAATCTAATGGTCAAGCAGAAAGGGAAAATCAAGAAATTGTACGGGGTATCAAACCCAGGCTTATGGTTCCCTTAAAGCGGACGTCGGGTTGTTGGGTTGAAGACCTACCTTCTGTGTTATGGAGCATCAACACCACACCCAATAGGTCTACGGGTTACACACCTTTCTTCATGGTCTATGGAGTGGAGGCCATTCTTCCTAGTGACATCCGTCACGATTCGCCCCGTGTGACAGCTTATGTTGAAGCTGATAATGAGAAGGCATGTCAGGATTCTCTGGACCTGTTGGATGAAGAGCGTGATCTTGCAGCAGCACGATCGGCGATTTATCAACAAGATCTCCGACGTTATCACAGCCGTCGGGTTAAAACCAGAACCTTTCAAGAAGGCGATTTGGTGCTCCGGCTCATCCAGGATCAGACTGATATGCACAAGTTATCCCCACCTCGGGAAGGACCCTTTGTGGTCAGCAAAAATCTGCACAACGGGTCTTACTACCTCATTGGTGTTCGAGAGCATAAAGACTCACGTCAATCGGAGGAGGAGACCAAGCGGCCATGGAACATAGCTCTTCTTCGGCCTTACTGTACTTGAGCCATAGGCTCTTCCTATGTACATATTTATGATAATGTATATATTATATAATAAACCGGAGCCTCCATTAAAGCGGGGTCTCTGTTCTTTTTACATCATGTGTGTGCTCACAAGAGTTTCTACTGACAAAGCGGAGTTTTTTGTTAAGCCGGTCTCTACAGCCGCACGGATATAAAGAATAACACTAGGGGGCTTGGTCATATCTGAACCATAGCTACACCTCTTGATCGGTTCAAAACGACAAAGGGATATCACTAGGGGGCTTGGTTGTTATCACACCATAGCTACACCTCTTGATAGGCGTTTAGCCAGAAAGGAAATTATGTGGGGCCAAAGAGAGTGTTGCACAAAGCACAAACTCAAACATGGGCACCCACGGAGCACAGCTCACAAAGTTACTTGGGGGCTCTTTGTGCAAGCAACAAAGAGTTTGAAAGGACCCTCGTAATTGGCTATCAAGCCACGGTTTGGAAGCCTGGTGTATTCACCTAAAAACCCAGGTTAACCTGCCTTCATCAAGTAAGCCACTCCTGTCACGGTAATCCTGGTATGACCCATCGAACGTTTGACATGTCAATCTTTTATAGACCCTGAACTTGTTAAAGTTAAAATGATGATTGTTTAATTGGAGGCCCATCTTAAAAGGCTTTGTTAAATGGTTTAACTCAAAGGCCTGGCAGCCCATGAAAAGCCTCGATTTGGAGCCTGGCAGCTCGTAAAAAGCCTTGCATATTTTCCTGTTTGAGTTTTGTTTATTGAAATTCATAAGTATTTTTTGATAAACCGGTGTCCTTGACCCGGCTTGCTTCTCAACTACAAGTTGTTGACACATGATCAGTTATAAACCGGTGTTTATTGACCCGGTCTGGTTTGACTAAATCACTAGTGTTATAAAGAAAACCGGGTAGTTATCCCGGTTCCGTTTAATATATAAACCGGCAGTATAGAGATGAGGTTATCAACGCTCCGGATTGGTATTAACACCTTTGCCGTATACACCGTTGGTCAACCAATGAGGTATGTTATGTATACTGCTTTTTGTACAAACACTTTGATTATTTCATCTATGTCCTGTACACTTCCTGGATATATTGACCAGTCTAGCGGTAAACCGCTAGACACTTTTAAGTTGTTAAACCCAGGAACACAATTCATCATGGGTTATGCATAAATATATCCCAAAGGGTGGCACAAGTTGTCATGAGGCATTACAAAACATGCTCGATGGCATGGCAAATAAAGGATTTTTTAGCTATCCTATTACAAGAAGCCTTCAAAACGGCTCCAATGGCATAATTGTTTTTCACAAGATCGGCACATGGTGGACAGTAAACCGGCGACCGGTTTAGGATGCTTCGTCTGGATGGTTTGATGGTTGAGGGTCAGTTGGTGTGGGCACTTCTTCATCCCTCCCCAGACGCTGGAAATCAACCGTTGACCAATCGATTCCTGTTAAAGCTTGAAACACTGCTTCTTCATGGACAACATTGGAGGGGTTAATATCAGGAGCATAAGTGTGCTTATGAATCGGAGGCACAAGTTCTTCAACTTCATGGATGTCGGTCGGCTGCCTCTTCCCCTCCGCATTGTAAAACGGTTGAAAATGGGACAAATCTGTATCATCGGCCAACTTGCTGGCTGCTGGCCGCATCTGTTTGGTCAGCCGCCGGAGATCATCATTGTCAAAGTTGGAACCATCTTATTTAACACCTGGGTATCCTTTGATGATGTCTTCCGCTTCAAGATCTGGAATCCAGGCTTTTGCTCGAATAAGTGCAGTTAAAGCTCCGGCTTTGGCAGCTGCTTTCTTCAACTCGGCGATGCGGGCTGGTAACATGGCCAACTTCTCAAGAGTTTCTTTAATCAAAGTGGGAGCCAGTTTGTTATAAGCTGCCATGCAAATAGCCCGCTGAGACCCAGAGTACACCTGTTCAATCAATGTGTGTGCCGCTTTGAGTTTCATCCGCATATCTGTGCCAAGATGAGCGATCTGGGTACCTGTCAAAGGTTTTATCAACATTTTGGTCAGTTATAAGGTTCATCAACTTATGCAACACACATAAAGCAGGTACTTACCAAATATAGCAGAGGTCATAGCATTGATTTGGTATTTCAAACCGGCTAGTTCATCAACCACTGGCTTTAGGGTGCCTCGGCGTCTACAACTCTTTTGGTTAAACCGGATTTCTCGGTTTCCCAGTCAGCACGATCTTTGTTGAAAGATTCTTTCAACTTTTCCATCACGGCCAGGGCCTGGGTCAGCTCCTCTTTGGCTTTTTCAGCCTCGGCTTGTTGTGACTTCACATTCTCTTGCAAATCAGAATTTCGGGCATCTTTGCTTCTCAGTTCAGCCTGCCACGTTGAAGGTATGTTAAACAAACAGCATATATATGTGCTAAGTACAAAGCGTATAACAAAGTTATGCACTTCATACTTGGGGGCTAATGCCTATTTGCTCTCAAGTACTACACTTTATACAAGTCTCTAGAATAATGCAAGCATTATCCTTGACACTTGGGGCTAATGTGCGTCTGTTCTAAAACGGATGTGTGGATTAAAAACCGGATTAACTTGCCAAGTTAAACCGGCCTTTGGGGGCTATGCTGCAGAAAGTTATCTAATTATTTCAAAATGAGTCTTATCTATTATTAGAGACCTGCCATTCCAAGCATCAATGATGAGATGCTTAAAGTGTTAAAAAGACCCGGTTTATGATTCACAATCATAAAACGGCCCTTGGGGGCTACTTGGGATAGTATTTCAGCTATAAATCAATAAACAAAGGGAGAGTAATTTACCTCATATCGCTCTTTCATCAAGTTCACCAAACCGGCTTCATAATCCCGGTTTGAGTGCAGACGGTTCAAGAAGCCAGAATGGAGCTCATCAGCGTTAAGATGAGCATAGCTTGATAAATCGCTGCTCCATTTACCTTTCTCCCTGGCAGCTTGCTCTTCTTTGGCACTGTGTTGAGCCAAAATGACGGGATGGCTAGGAGAGCTGTGGCCCATTCCAGTAATAATAACGTCATCACCTTGGTCTTCAGGGTTTTTGGTTGATGATATTGGAATTTCAGCATCTTTCACCAGACTAGCCCGGTTTGGTTCTGCCGGTTCAGCATCAGGCGCGGCAGGATCAGCGTCTGCTGGTTCATCAGTATTTTGGCCTTCAAGGGGCGGGTTATCAGAAGCAGCTTCAGGACGAGGGCTCTCCGGTTCACGAGTTTGTTCCGGTTCACCTCTTGGTTCTTCTTCGGCGGCCGGATCTTCGAGCGGATTGGTGGTCCGAGCTTTCTTACTGGGTCTGGCTTTGGCCCTGCAAACAGAATAAAAGAGGATTAACATCATATTCAAAGGATTTATGGCGCATTGAAAGGAAAGGTCTTTACAACTTACCCGGCCACAGTTTTCAAAGGGGGGAGTTGAGTTGCTGTCGATTCACCAAAAGATGAAGGAGGTGTCACCTGATAATTTGAATCGGACGGATTAAGAGGCTATCTGAAATAACCTGCCTTGGGGTAAGAATGGTCAGAAGTAGGAGAGACCTCAGACCGGCACTTCCAAACCGGAGTATCAGGTAAACCGGCTGAAGTGACCTGTTAGCCACTGTGCCGGGTTGTCCGGCGAGCTTCATGCTGCTGAGTCTTCAAAATAAATGTTGGATCCAAGTGAGCAAGAGGATGAGAAAAGCTTACTTTCCGGACTGCTTGGCAAGTTTTTGTGTTGGCATAGAGTCTGAACCGGAGGAAAGGGTAATTACCTCTACATCACCAGCTTGACTAGCTTCTGCGTCCTCCTGAGGAAGATCATTGTTAATGAGATGCATGAAAAGAGAGCCAAGTGAGTCAAGTTCTACCTCAACTTCTGGATCATCAGTATCATTATCAAGCTCCATATTAATCCGGTCAGCCATTTTCCGTTTTGACGTCCGTTTTACGGCTTTGGTCTTTGGGCGGGATGGCTTGACCGCTTTGTCTCCAGTCGGCTTTACCACTTTCTCTACGGTTTTCCGTTTCCAGAAGGAGTCATCTCCCTATATACAAAGAAGAAGGATTACATGTTGCATAAGCTAAAAATATTAGAGATGAGGGGGAAATATAATGCTTACAGCAGGCGTTTGTTCTTGACATAGAAGGGACTCAGACCGGTTTGACTACAGATCAGTTCCGATTCATTCAGAATCTTTTTAACACCTTCAGTGACTTCTTCCTCAGATAATTGGATGTTGCAATGGTGTTGAGGGTCGTCAACCTCACCGGTATATTCACACATTAAACCGGGACGCCGGCTTAGCGGCAAGATACTCCAGGATATCCAACAGCGCACGAAGTCCACACCTGTTAAACCATTCGCCATAAAGGCCCAGAGTTTGGCGAGTTGAGGAGCGTATTTTGCCCTTTCTGAAGAGCTCAGGCGTTGTGGCATTGGGTGGGTGTTGGATAGTCTGTGATCATGAAAGCCGGGGAGGGGATTTTCATCTTCAGGCGAAGTATCTCTGCAATAAAACCAAGTTTGATTCCATTTCTTTGGATGGCTATGATGTTTGGCATGAGGAAATTCAACTTCTTCCCGCTTCTGTGTTCGGTCCATTTACAAACTCTGTGCACCGGTTTAAGTGGAAGAAATCCCGGAACAGTTCTGCAGTTGGTTCTTCTTGTAAATATACTTCACTGAAGACCTGGAAGTTGCATAAATTGGAGAACGAGTTGGGACCAATATCTTGCGGATGAAGTTGGAAGCTGGCAAGCATACCTCGGTAAAACTTTGACCCTGGCGGTTTGAAGCCACGGCCTATGTGATCAACAAAGACCACCACCTCGCCATGCCTTGGGGTCGGAGGATTTTCTGTTCCGGGAACTTGCCATTTGATTTCAGTTTTCTTAGGTAGGGAGCCGATGCTGACCATCTCATTCAACTGAGTCTCAGTAACCCGGGAACGAGCCCAGTTGCAGGCAGTGAATTGTTTGGCCATTGTGTCGGGGATATACCCCGCGGTATGACCCGGCTAGAGTTGTAAACCGGCTGGGACTTGGTAAACCGGTGGAGAGTTAAGACAGAGAGTCAAGACAGATGGCTAAGATAGACGGTAAACCGGCAGACAATGTTAAACCGGCAGACAATGTTAAACCGGCAGACAATGTTAAACCGGCAGATAATGTTAAACCGGCAGACAATGTTAAACCGGCAGAACAATGTTAAACCGGCAGATGTTAAGAAGCCCAGGAAGGGAAGTCAAAATAGTTTAAGTTAAAGTCCGAGTTGGACTCCACATGTAACCCGCCCCTTCAACATATATAAGGAGGGGCAGGGCTCCTCAAAGGGGAGAAGCAAGAAACAATCTCTAGGGCTAGACACAACTAGAGGAGAGCCGGTTTACGACGACTCCCTCGTGATGATAATGAGATCTAGCCTCAAACAGCATGTAGGGTTGTTACCGGATGATATTTCCCGGGGCCCGAAGCTGTCTAAACCCTTGTCTTGTGTTGCGTCTCTCGATTCCGCTCAACCCCTCTCAAGCTACCACATAGATGTGTTGGCTTCACGACTAAGTCCTCACACTAAGGACATCTGACATGACAATTCCACGACAGTTGGCGCCCACCGTGGGGCTCGCGCACGGTGATGTTGAGTTTTTGGAGGGATCTCTCCTACGGATCGAAAGCTCGTGATGTGATCAGATGAAGAAGAGCCAACATGGAACAATCTTACAGAGCAACCCGGCGTAATACAGTTTTTAGGCCGGAGCTGGCAAGTTCGTCGTTCATCTACTACAAGTCACAGACAAGTAGAAATTTTTTATTCACAGAATTCAAGATCAAGAAGGATTGTATGTACTGCCGCGCGCGTGCCAGGTGATCTGTCCAAAGTTTGGTTTTCTGCTGTTGTGCCTCGCACGCGACCAAGCAATCTGTCCAGATCAATTTCGACTATGCTGTTCGATGAAGAAACTAAATCGCTGCCACAGCGCCCGCTTCAAGTCCCAGGCCCGCAAGAGATGGCCCCGACCCAGAACCGTATTGGAACACGCGCTCGGTCTCTGCTATCGAACCGCCCTCGCCTCCGCCTCGTTGACGGATCGCTGCTGAGCCGCCGATTTCGCCTGAAAATCTCCGCCGTCGCGAATCACCGCCTCGATTGGCCTATCTTACCGGACTCTCCTCGAGGCGACTCATCTCCATGTGCGTGCGAAGCCAGCTGGTTCCGAGGGATCAAGGAGTTTGTGATTTTTGGATCAAAAAGTGACGGTTTAGAAGGATCTACGTCAACTCCGTGTGATCAGTCACAATTGAAAGTTTAAACAAATTAGAGTTAAAAGTGTGCCGCCGGTCGCTGAAAAGATGTCGAGTTGACGAGACCGAGAGATAAACCAAGGTTAGATCGATTTTGGAGCACTGGCAGCTTTCAACAGTGGGAAATCGGATCAAGAAAAGGAAAAGATGACCACGACCAGGAAGTGGATACGGCCACGATTCGGAAGTTGAGAACCGCCTGGTTGAGAACCGCCTGCACTGTGCCTCTCCAGCCCGCCGCCGTCGCGGAGTGCCTTTATTCCGCTCCTACGGTTACAGCGGTATTCAAATCTTCATGTTAAATCGCCATCTCTGTGTTGCTGAGTCGCCGGCGATACAATGGTTTCTTTTGACTCCAACCCGTCACCTCGCAGCAGCTGAGAGCCGCCAGGCCTCATCCCGAATGCTTCTCCGGTTCTCCGGCCTCGCCTGAAAGACGCCGTCGCCTGGAGTTGCTCCTGTCAAGCCAAGTCGCCTCTGCTTCGACGCTCACCGCCCTGACCAGCACCGTCCCGCGCCACGCTCCGTCGGGTTCAGCCCCGCCTCTAAGTCACCTGGAGCCAGCCCCGCCGGGCCGCGTCAGGCCGGCTGCCCGCCTCTGCCGCTGCTGGCAGGTCACCTGCCATCTACAAACGCTACAACAAAAGGACAGCCACCCTGTTGACCCTGCGGGCGCGCCCCTCTTTCTGCCGCACCTCGCTCCGAGCCGCCGGCCGTCTCTGGCTCTCTGCCTTACTGCCTGGCCCGTCGCTCCTCCGCGCACTGCCTGGTCTTTGCTTCCAGCCGCGGCGTGAGCCGCCTGACGCGCCAAGCCGCCGCACCAACCCGCCGCTCGAGCGCCGCCTCCTGTACAGGCTCACCCTCCGTGAAACCGTTTCTGTTGAGCTGCAAGCTGTTGCCTCCTTTGCGTTGAAGTCGTCCTCATTGCCACCCCGGCGCACTTCTGCTGCGCTCCGTGCGTGCGCAGTCGCGACCCGCTCATTTCCACTAAAGTCACTGCTGCTTTAGATATGTATACACGCGTGAGAAGAAATCAGGCGAAGGAGAGTTACTGGTTCCTGTATTCTTTTCTCTGGCTTTTGTGGTGGCCACTGCTGCTTCCATGTTGATCAAGATAAGTCACGTGAACTACTGGTACTACTTAATGCACGTGAAGATCAAGGATACTATACGCCTTGGTTACTAGTGTTACTACTGTTGCTACAAAAGCATTAGTACTAGTTGACTGATCTGGTAATTGCTGTGAACTGCTACATCCATTGCACAATACTACCAGGTGCTATCTACCTTATCTACTTTTTAATGTATATATTAAATCTCTTTAAAAGAGCAATTACTCTGTCTTCCAATATTTCATGCAGGACAATTATTTATGACAAAGGTGATGTTATACTACGGGTATGAAGCACGCACTGGCAATATTCTGCACCAATGTTTTATCCGTGCCACACTACCTGATGAACGGACATATGCAAGTCGCCATCCCTGTGGCCCGGTCTACATTAACTCGTCGGGACCGCGCCCGCGACCGATTCACGCATCCACGCCGGCTTACGAGGAGGACAACTTGCGCGACTACACCGGCTTACAACGTCGCGGCCGACTCATCTGTCTACTCCCGCGGCCGACTCGCTTGTGATTGATTTCAGCCTTCACCATGGTGGTCGTCGTTACTCAACGGACTCCCGCACCGGCTTACAACGCCGTGGCCGTCTCCACGACCGCATCGGCTTACAATGACGTGGTCGTCTCTTGCGACCGCACCAGTTTACAATGCCGCGGCCGACTCTCCCGTCCACACCAATTTAAAACGCCGTGGCCGACAAATCTGTCAGCACCCGCGGCCGACTCGGCCGTGATTGATTTCAGTTTCACCATGGTGATCATCAACTCCGCGGTGATAATTGCTGACCTGGCGCATCAGGTGAAATCCATCCAGCATATTTTTATATATTATATATTGCTTTCTTTAAAAGAGCAATTACTCCGGTTTGCAAATTGTCCCATGCAGGATTTAAACCGGTCTATATCGCGGTTAATTATGAAAGAATCTCAAGACAACTCCTCAAGTCGCCTTGAGACTCGGGGGCTATGATGACATGACTCAGTAAATGGTTGCCAGTTTAAGGCAAATTCAGGAACTCCGGGTCATTGGAAGAAAAAATAGCCCGGCCCCAGAGGCTACTGTCTTTTTGACGAATATTTAAAGGCCATCAGGAAATTTCTGGCTTAAAAGGAAGGATTCCGGTTCAAAATCCGGTTCAAGGTAAACCTGTTTCCCGCAAAGCCTTTGAAGCTCTCAATATCCGGTTCAAAATCCCAGTTCAAGAAGAATTTATCTCTTGCAAAAAATTAAAAGTTGCCGAAGAGGACCTGCTGCCATGATGCGCGGTTCAAACATGGGTATCATGCCTTATTGGCTTATCATATTATTGATCACTTGGGGGCTTGGTCGTATTCGAACTATAGCTACACCTCTTGATCGGCGCAAGGCCACCAGAAAAATCACTAGGGGGCTTGGTCATATCTGAACCATAGCTACACCTCTTGATCGGTTTGAAACCACAAAAGGGCTAGGGGGCTTGGTCATATCTGAACCATATCTACACCTCTTGATCGGCGTAAGGCCAACATGAATTCACTTCGGGGCCAAAGAGAGTGTTGCAAAAAGCACAAACTCAAACATGGGCACCCACTGAGCATAGCTCAAAAAGTTACTTGGGGGCTCTTTGTGCAAAGCAACAAAGAGTTTGAAAGGACCCTTGTAATTGGCTATCAAGCCACAGCCTGGAAGCCTGGTGTATTCACCTAAAACCCCGGGTTAACCTGCCTTCATCAAGTAAGCCACTCTTGTCCAGGTAATCCTGGTATGACCCGCCGAACGTTTGACAAGTCAATCTTATACAGACCCTGAACTTGTCAAAGTTAAAACGACGATTGGTTAATTGGAGGCTCATCTTAAAAGGCTTTGTTAAATGGTTTAACTCAGCGGCCTGGCAGCCCATGAAAAGCCTCGATTTGGAGCCTGGCAGCTCGTAAACAGCCTCGCATGTTCTTTTTGAGTTCTATTTGCCAAGTTTTTTTGCCTTTGTTGAGGTTCATAATATCTTCTGGTAAACCGGCGTCCTTGACCCAGCTTGGCTCTCAACTACAAGTTGTCACTACATGATCAGTTATAATCCGGCATTCATTAACCCGGTCTAGTTTGACTAACAAGTCGCCAGTATTATAAGGAAAATCCGGTGTTTATTATATCCCGGTGCGGTTTATTATCGTAATTCGGAAAATTAAGGAAGGAGTTCTCAATACTCAAGATTGGGGTTACCACCCTCACTACAAAAGTTGGTTAAACCAACGAGGTGATTCTATGTCACAGGTATCATCTATGTCATATTTGATTATCTTCAATTACAGCCTTGGTTATAAACCCTGGCTATATGTTTGGGCATTATGACCCGCCCGCCGGGTTATAAGAATTCCGGCTTACCGGCTTACAATGAATGCGCATTAAGTTGCCATCGGCCAAGAGCCGCCGAGTATTTCAACTCTGGATTTATTTATCAACTCGTAAGGTATTCAAATCTTTAATAGCCAACATGGCTGGATTTTTATTATGGTTATCAATAACCACTATTATGATTAAGGTTTTCAAAGTCGCTTCAGCGCAATGGCTATTATTTTATCAATGGATATGATTTATCCTACAATTGAAGGAATAGTCCCGAGTCGCTGCAGGCTTATGACCCGGCACTTAGGGGCTACATTATTCAAGTTGGGATTACATCAAATACACAAGTCTCATGTCGCTGCAAGCATGCACCATGACACTTGGGGGCTAATGCAAAGTCATTGTTTGCTCACTTATTGAAGACCCGACTCATCACATCGTAATAAGCCGGCCCTTGGGGGCTACCAATTGCTCCTGTCAACAATTCAAGGTACATAGATTTTCAACTATTATTGAAGGATCCACTGCTCAGTTGGTAAAGCACAAGGCTCTTAACCTTGTGGACGTGGGTTCAAGCCCCGTGATGGGGGTTACATCATATGATATTATTTTCATTGAAGAATATATCAAGTCCCAGCTCAATATTATCTTATTGAGCCAGCCCTTGGGGGCTACATATTGCTGCTCAAGTTTACATGATCATATTTACAAAGTCTCTGCTCATTATTGCATAATAACCCGGCCCTTGGAGGTTAGCAATTTCAAGTCCCAGGTTGCTGCAAGCATGACAACCCGGCACTTGGGGGCTACATATGTGGAATACTCAGTTCTGACTGGTGATTGAAATGAACAACCTGGATTTCTTCAAGATTGTGACATTCATATTGAAGCAAGTCTTAAGCTGTTGCTATGTTACCTTCTTAATACTTGGGGGCTACAAGTGATAGGCATATAAGAGGTATATTTTCAAGCTTGATGTTAACTACAATTATGAACCGGTGCCATCAATATTTATAAACCGGTAATGATAAACCGACAAGTTCAAGTCTTAAACCGGCACAGTTTTACATTCTCAAACCGGCAAGTTCAAGTCTTAAACCGGCATAGTTTTACATTCTCAAACCGGCAAGTTCTACATTCTTAAACCGGTTGCAGATAAGATGAGTATTTCAAAGGCCAATATTTTTGTTAAGCATTGGGAGCTGAAGTCAAAGGAGTTATTCTTCACAATATTTATCTATGACAAACCAATGTCAGCAAATTGATTATGAAGCTGGTCTATTGACTCAGATTTTCTAGAAGGAAATGACAAGGATTTAAAGATGCTCAGAATCAGTTTAACATGGATAAATCCAAATTAAACTGGGGGCTAATGTCGGGCATATACCCAGAGGTATGACCCGGCTGGAGTTGTAAACCGGCTGGGACTTGGTAAACCGGCGGATGGTAAACCAGCCGGCGGATAGTTAAGATAGAGAGTCAAGACAGATGGCTAAGACAAACGGTAAACCGGCAGATAATGTTAAACCGGCAGACAATGTTAAACCGGCAGACAATGTTAAACCGGCAGAACAATGTTAAACCGGCAGACAATGTTAAACCAGCAGACAATGTTAAACCGGCAGAACAATGTTAAACCGGCAGACGTTAAGAAGCCCAGGAAGGGAAGTCAAAATAGTTTAAGTTAAAGTCCGAGTTGGACTCCACATGTAACCCGCCCCTTCAACATATATAAGGAGGGGCAGGGCTCCTCAAAGGGGAGAAGCAAGAAACAATCTCTAGGGCTAGACACAACTAGAGGAGACCCGGTTTACGGCGACTCCCTCATGATGATAATGAGATCTAGCCTCAAACAACATGTAGGGTTGTTACCGGATGATGTTTCCTGGGGCCCAAAGCTGTCTAAACCCTTGTCTTGTGTTGCATCTCTCGATTTCGCTCAACCCCTCTCAAGCTACCACATAGATGCATTGGCCTCACGACTAAGTCCTCACAGTAAGGACATCTAACGTGACAATTCCACGACACATTGCGAAACAAACAAGCTGAAAATGAAAGGCCGGTTTATAAATCACGCATGGTTATATGCATGATACAATGGAGTAAGAGACATACTGATAGAGGACATGGCATAAACCGGAGATCAATGTAATAATGCATAAAAGGTAATACCACGACAGGGGTACTCAGACACTGTTAAACCGGAATATGATTATGGAGACAAAAGGCTCTTCCGGTTTATCAGAGGGCTAATGGTACAAATTGATTATGCAAAGTTAAACCACCTATAATGGTGTGAGGAGAAACAGATTTCACAGAGATGTATAAAACTTTCGGATCTAAGGTAAGACAGAAAAGCAAAATATTTCGACCTAAAAAGGGTAAGACCCGAAACAGTTTATGAAGGATTGCAGCAGTTTTTGTATAAGGATTTGTGAGGGTAACAGAAGATTCATCACGGCAAGAGATATGATAAGTACGAAGCATTCATCTACGGGCCAAAGGAAGAACAGTGCTATAAGCTCTGACGAACCTCAAGAACAGCGAGGAAACCCTAATGGATCTAGGAAAGCAGGGGGAAAGGACTTACTGCGACCACAGAAGCAGCGGAAAGGGCGATGTGGAACTCTGGTGCGAACAGGTTGATGCAGCGAACGATGACGAAGCAGAGGCGAGGTTCGAAGATGACGGCGGCGCTCGAGTGCGGGGTCATCGAGAGGAAGAAGAAGAGATGAATGGGTAGCGGAAAGAAAAGAAAGGGGTCCTCTGCCCCTATTTATAAGGCGAAGCGGTAAAATGGCAAGTGTGGGAATCGAGGAGCCCCAAAAAATGGATAAGTTAATAAAGGTGTCGCCTCGGTGACTGAATACACATTAAATGAAGGTAATCTCCGACATCGACGGATGGATGACGTCAGGGCGGTTTATCATAATTTGGAAGTATGACATCATGGTGGTTTACAAGATCAAGGTGAATATATGAGAGAAGATTTTTTTCTAAGTGTAGAAGATTGACATGAACAAGTTCAAACCAATCTGGGGCCTAATGTTGGGGATATTACTACTGGAGGTAAACCGGCCTTATGTAGCCGGGTTGACTCTTTGAAGATTAGAAGCCCATGAAGATGCAAGGATGATGGCGCTTTACGGAAGGCCCAAGGCCCGAAGGCGGGTTACAGCCTGTAAATGTAAACCGACCTAGTCATGTAACTTGTATTGTAAGATAGGAATAGTAGAGACCGAACCGGACACGTTTATGATCCGGCTTCGGGACTCTGTAGCCCGGCGGGCGTCAACCTATAAGTATAAAGGGACGACCCGGCCGCGGTTTAGCGACAGACAACAACTCGAGAGCCAGACAAATCGGATTCGCTCCCTGGCCTTTGAAACCCTAGCAATACCAATCACAACTAGACGTAGGCTTTTACCTTCCTCGAAAGGGCCGAACTAGTATAAAACTCACCATGTCCCCTTGTCCGGTTTAACCCCTTTAAGCTAACCCATAGCGATGGCTCCACAACTAAGTCCTTTCACAAGGACATCTGCCGTGACAAACCCACAACAAGTAGGTTAAAACAAGCATGGCAAAAGTGCAAAAGATATCAGCTTCACAGACTTAGTGAAAATACTAACATGTCAGGAATTAACATCAGGAAGCAATGTTTAGAGAAAGATAACAACATGCTACAGGAATAGAACATATCAAACAAAGGCATGGAATGAATCTACTCAAAGCATAGAACAAAAGTCCCTTACTTACCATAAGCCAAAAGGGCACAGAAAAATATGATGGCACCCATTTAAACATAGCAAGTTTCGTTAACAGATTCAGACTTAGAAGAAAACTGGACATGGCAAAAACAAAATTATGAAGGCCTCTTTGCGAGCTCGATTCACTCACCACAAGGAATTGCATGACAACATAAGCATAGAAGTAGCAAGAAGACATGTTCCTGAAGCTAACCCTGTCAAGAACAATCTCATAGCATGCATGGATCAACTACAACAACCTTGGAAAAATTGATTAACACGTAAACAATCTGCCAGGAACATTTTATAGCAAAAGTAGAGCAAGATTGAGTCATGCTAGGGCACTCTATAAATGCACACAGGGACATGGCTAGATAGAGCATGACCATATGTCCAAATCATCCTTACTGAACATACTCAAAAGAAGCATGGATCTCACTGTAGCAGCATGAATACATGGCATAAAAATAACAGCAGAGCAAAAACTTAGTGAAATTCTAAGTTACTGAAAACAGCAATATTACGAGAGCTACTTTGCATGCTTGTGCTAGTCACCACATTGATCACAAAAATTCATGGCATACACCCGTGTAAAGAAGGCATGGCATAGATCAAAACACATGTAGAGCACATGACCATATGCAGCACACAACAATTGTAGCAAAAATGACAAATGCTCATACTTTGCTAAGGATCAGCACCTAACATTTTATAGCACTCTTGCATCAACGTTTTGAGCATCAAGATGTACTCAAAAAAGCATGGCACAATGGAACAAAATGAAGATCACATCCTGATGAACATTTTGATATATAGCACGCACAAAACGGAGCTATGGATGAGAAGTTATGATGCGATGAACAGGGCATAAAGATATGAGGGGAAAAGACTTAAAGAAAATCGACCTCTCCGAAAGTCAACGGGATCTAGGTTTTGCACGTCCTTCGAGGATGACCGGGGAGCTCGCCGGAGTAGCAGCTCGCGGTGGCCGGAGTAGCAGCTAGCCGGATCCGGCCTTCCCGCGGCCGGATCTGGCGGGAGATGGAGCGTGAGGCACGGGGAGGCGCGCCCTCGCGGTGGCGCTGCAGCTGCGCAAGGACGGAATGGCGACCCGGCATGGAGGAGCGGGGCGGAGGTGGCGCCCGGCATGGACTCCGGGCGGCGGCGGGCGCCAGGCGGCGGAGGCGAGCGCCTGCGGTGGAGCGGGCGAGGTGGTTGGCGGCGGCGGGCGGCGCCCGGGCCGAGAGGGCCCCGCTTGGGCCCCGGCGGGCCGGTGTGGGTGGTGGCGCAGGGAAGTGGGTGCGGCTGCCCCGGCGAATGGGAACCCGACACGTGGCGGCGGAGAGGGAGCAGACACGTCCGACCGTTGGGGGAGAACGTCCGGCGGCGGTGGGGGAAGAAATTTAGGGTTTCGTCCGCGAAAATGGAGGAGGGAATGTCCAAATGGAGAGCGGTTTTCGGCCACGCGATCATGATCGAACGGCCGAGAGGATGGAGGGGTTTTGGATGGGTTATTGGGCCACTTTGGAGGGGTGTTGGGCTGCAACACACAAGAGGCCTTTACGGTTCCCCGGTTAACCGTTGGAGTATCAAACGAACTCCAAATGGCACAAAACTTGACAGGCGGTCTACCGGTGGTGTACCAAGGCCGCTTGGCAAATCTCGGTCTATTCTGAGCAAGTTTAACACCCGCACATGAAAAGAGACAAAAGGGGGCGCCAGAGGACATAGGAGTGTCGGATTGCAAAACGGACAACGGGGAAAATGCTTGGATGCATGAGACGAACACGTATGCAAATGAGATGCACATGATGACAGATATGAAATGCATGACATGAACAAAATGCAAAAACAAAGACAAGAACCCAACCACGAATCTCATAACTAAGAGCCGAAAAAGACAAGAGTTGGAGTACAAATATGGTAAGTTACATCCGGGGCATTACAACACTCCACCACTACGAAAGGATCTCGTCCCGAGATCTAGGACTGAAAGAACTCCGGATATTCAGAATGGAGGTGGTCCTCGAGTTCCCAGGTGGCTTCTCGGTCGGAATGGTGTGACCACTTCACTTTCAGGAATTTGACAGACTTGTTGCGAGTCTTGCGCTCGGTTTCTTCAAGAATAGCAATGGGATGCTCATGACAAGACAGGTCTTCTTGGAGATCAATCTCTTCAAAGTTGATGGTGCGGTCAGGAGTCTTGAAGCACTTGCGAAGCTGTGACACGTGAAACACGTCGTGCATGTTTGCAAAGTTGGATGGAAGCTCAAGTTGATAGGCGAGATCGCCTATTTTGCCAATGATCTTGAAAGGACCCATGTATCTAGGGGCAGGCTTCCCTTTGATACCAAAGCGACGAGTACCTTTCATTGGATAGACGCGGAGGTAGACATGGTATCCAATCTCGAAAGCCAAGTCATGATGCTTGCTATCATAGTAACTCGTCTGGCGCGATTGCGCAGCTTTGAGATTTTCACGGATGACTTTGCACATTTCTTCAGCCTCTGTGATTAAGTCATTGCCAAGAAGTTGGCGTTCACCAGTCTCTGACCAATTAAGAGGAGTACGTCACTTTCTGCCATAGAGAATCTCGAATGGGGCCTTGCCCGAACTCGCTTGGAAACTGTTGTCGTAGGAGAACTCGACATATGGAAGACAATCTTCCCACTTCATACCGAAAGAAATGACACAAGCCCTGAGCATATCTTCAAGAATTTGATTAACTCGCTCGACTTATCCACTAGTTTGAGGATGGAAGGCTGTGCTGAAGAGAATGTTGGTGCCCATGGCCTTATGGAAGGAGTCCCAGAACTTAGAAGTAAAGATGCTTCCACGATCTAAAGATATCAACTGCGGAATGCCGTGCAAGGAGACAATCCTGGAGGTGTATAGCTCTGCAAACTGAGCTGCTGTGATAGATTCTTTGATAGGAAGAAAATGAGCCACTTTAGTAAGCTTGTCGATGACAACAAAGATAGCATATTTCCACGTTTGGACTTGGGAAATCCAGTCACGAAGTCCATCTCAATATGGTAAAAATTCCATTCTGGAATGGCAAGAGGTTGGAGGAGACTAGCTGGTCGTTGGTGTTCTGCTTTCACTCTTCTGCAGACATCACATTCATTCATGAACCGAGAAATTTCTCACTTCATTCGAGTCCACCAATACGACTGCTTGAGGTCATGGTACATCTTTGTACTTCCAGAATGAATATATAGGAGTAATTGTGAGCCTCGTTCATAATGAATTTACGTAGATCACCCTTAGGAACCACAATTCGATCCTCGAAGAATAGAGTATCTTTGTTATCAAGGCGATAGCACTTGTACTTGGGTTGGTTCTTGGCAATCCCATTCTTCACCTTCTTCACCATTGCATCAAGAAGTTGTGCCTCGCGAATTTGATCTTCCAAAGTAGGAGAGACTTGGAGGTTGGCAAGAAATCCTTGAGGAACAACTTGGAGATTAAGTTTGCGGAAAGCTTCACAAAGATCCGGTTGGAAGGGCTTGAGAATCAAATTGTTGCAGTAAGCCTTCCTGCTCAAAGCGTCTGCAATGACATTGGCCTTGCCTGGAGTATATTCAATACTCGGATTATATTCTTGAATCATTTTGACCCAACGAGTCTGCCTGAGGTTGAGGTTGGGTTGAGTGAAGATGTACTTGAGGCTCTTATGATCAGTGAAGATGTCCACTTTCCTTCCCAACAAGAGATGTCTCCATGTTAAAAGAGCATGGACAACTGCCGCCAACTCGAGGTCATGAGTGGGGTAGTTCTTTTTGTTGGGCTTCAACTGGCGAGAGGTATAGGCCACAACTTTCTTCTCTTGCATTAACACAGCACCGAGACCTTGCAGGGAAGCATCACAGAAAACCTCGAATGGTTTGGATTCATCAGGAGGAGTCAAAACTGGAGTTGTAACTAGCTTCTCTTTCAGGGTGTTGAAAGCGATGTCACATTCAGGTGTCCAGACATACTTCACATGCTTCTGAAGGAGGTTGGAAAGAGGCTTTGCAATCTTAGAGAAATTCTCAATGAATCTTCTACAATAGCTTTCAAGCCCAAGAAAGCTGCGGAGCTGCTTGACATTCTGAGGCGGTTCCCAATTCACAATTGCAGACACCTTCTCAGGATTAACAACTATGCCCTTGGTGGAGATGATATGGCCAAGGTAGAGAACCTCATTGACCCAAAACTCACACTTTGAAAACTTCGCATAGAATTGATGTTCTCTGAGCTTGTTGAGCACCAATCTCAAGTGCTTGGCATGATCCTCCTTGTTCTTGGAAAAGACCAAAATATCATCGAGATACACCAAGACGAAATGATTTGTGTTAGGGTTGAAGATGAAGTTCATCATGCGGGAGAACGTTGGAGGATCATTGACAAGGCCGAAAGACATGACAGTATATTCATAGGAACCAAAGCTTGTTCTGAATGCTGTCTTGGGGATATCTTGTTCACGAATGCGAATCTGATGATAGCCCATACAGAGGTCAATCTTGGAGAATACTTGGACACCCTTAAGTTGCTCGAATAGCTCATTGATGTTGGGAAGTGGGTACTTGTTCTTTATTGTCTTCTTGTTCAATGGACGGTAGTCGACGCAGAGACGTTCCGTTCCATCCTTCTTCTTGACAAAAAGAACACCACAACCCCATGGAGAAGAACTTGGTCAGATCAGACCCATAAGCTCTTGTTCATCGAGTTGTTTCTTCAGCTCCTTCAACTCTTCTGGTCCAAGCTTGTAAGGACGTTTGCAAACAGGTTCCGTGTCAGGCTCAAGATCGATGATGAATTCAACTGGCCGGTGAGGAGGCATTCCTGGAAGCTCTTTTGGAAAGACGTCTTGATATTCACAAACGACTGGAATCTGAGAGATGGCATTCAACTCGCCCTTCTCATTGAGAGAAAACAACCGAATGGTATCATCCTGAGAGGCAAAGATGATCACATCCTCAGAAGAGTGTGTCAATTGAATCTGACTGGCAGCACAATCAAGCCGAGCCTTGTGCTTAGAAAGACAGTCCATGCCGAGAATTAGATCAATATCCGAGTCACCAAGAACAATTGGAGAAGCCGGAAATTTGTAGTCGCCCATCTCGATAGAAACATCCGGGATGCAGATATTAGCTAACATTTGCTTGCCCGGGGACACAATTGGTAAAGTTCTAGGCAATTCTTGATAATCACACTCATACTTTGATGCAAAAGGTTTTGAAATGAAACAATGCGATGCACCAGTATCAAATAAGACTTTAGCAGGAATGGAGTTAACTGGAAGGTTACCCATGATCACTTCTGAAGAGTCCTCTGCCTGAGCTGCGTTCATCACGTTGACCTTAGCATGCTTGGGATTATGCTTGACCACTGCATTGCTGGCATATCTCACAGGAGGAGGAGGCGGAAGGCGCCTTTGGTTGAAGCATTTGTTTGCATAGTGCCCTTTTTGCTGACACTTGTTGCAAGTAACCTCTGAGAGCGGACAGTGATATAGAGCACTTGACCTTGGAGCATGAGACGGAGCTTTGTTCTGATAACCTGGGTTGGGTGGGTGGGAAGATCCATTACCACCTTTACTCTTCTGCTGATAAGGCTGACGGAACGGAGGAGGAGTAGGCAACCAGAACTTCTGCTGCTTAGCTGCCACTTGAGTTGAAGAAGAAGATGGAGCTGCATCCCTGACTCTCTTCTTAGATGCATCACACTTGATCTGAGAAGCTTCTTGCTTTAGTGCCATGTTGTAGAAATCATCATACTTGGTCGGCTCAAAAAGCACGAGAGCTAGTTGTAGATCTTCTCTGAGGCCACCTCTAAATTGATAAATCATGCTCTTCTCATCAGGGACGTCCTGTTTGGCGAAGCGAGCGAGCCTCTGAAACAGGATGTTGTATTGGTAAACATACATGCTGCCTTGCTTGAGATTGCGGAACTCCTCATGCTTACTATCAGCAACACTTTGTGGAATGTGGTGAGCTTTGAAGTCTCGGCGGAAATCATCCCAGGTAATCACACGACCTCCTCTGGAATCTTTGTATTGTTGATACCACTCAGCAGCTTGGTCTTTGAGTTGGAATGAAGCAAACTTGACAATTTCCTCAGGCCTGACACTACTACACTCAAAATGTTTGCAGATATCCACGAGCCAATCGTCAGCGTCTGTCGCCTCGACACAGTTACTGAAAGACTTCGGCTGGTTTGCGAGGAACTGATTGAGGGTAGCAAACTGAGCTTGATTGTTTCCTTGGCCTTGATTTCCTTGGTTGCGCTCTTGCAAGAGTTGCATAAGCATCTACGTGTTGGTGGTGGTGGCGGCCATGATAGCTTTCCATGCCTCCGGAGGTGGAGGTGGTGGCGGAGGTTCCAGATTCTGACGTGTTGGAGGAGCCATCCTGAAGAGGTTGACATCCGTTAGCATCTTGAAAGACATATATTCAAGCTGAATCAATGGATCGAAATTGCAACATATAGCCTTAACATTCGAACAAGAATGAATGAATGAATTCCAAAGTAAATGATCACACTTCCATAATTTGAGAAACCACTTAGATAAAGGTAGATGAATAAAACAACAAGGTACGGATATGAACAAATAATTGGTAAGGATTACCTAATCACAAACCAAATATCTGCGGGAACAAATACTAGAGCTACAAGAATTCCCACCTATGAAACTCCCGAAACTTTCTGGTTATGCAATCAGGTGTTGGGGATATAGGGGAAGCATAATATCTTACCCAAAACTAGCAAATCCTACATCCAGTTGTATCCATCCTTCAACACATAACCAACAAAACCCTCGGAAATCATTTACCTCAACCTTCGAAAAGCATCCGTTATACGCGTTATGGCAATACTACCGAACTCCCGCCCCATTAGTGGGTGGCGTCGAGGTTATCTCACCAACAACTGCATAAAGGAGATTTTCGATGTCGGCGAACTCAGGAATTCCAGAATTGCAACGATAAAATTGTGACGACGACACCTCGGAGCTCAACTCCCCGGGACACTGCCACAACCCCTAAATGTCAGGAGGCACCAAGAACAATGTTCTCGTCACAAAACCATCAGAACGATTCCAAGATACCCGCGTGATCCTAAATTTTTTTAGTGAAATTTGAGAAGAGAAGAGTCAAAAATCTACGTCAGGAGGCCTCACCAGAGCGACGAAGGGACTGAGGAGTAAAAAGAATCCTACTCTCCGATATATATATATATAATCCTATAAGACTTAAAACATTTTTCTAGACTCAACAACGTCAGCGATTCGATCAAGCAGGGGGCTCCTAAGTCGGGGAAGTCTCTAATTACCAACTTGTAACACCCATGATGCGGCTATATCTCCCACGTGTCAGAGCACGACTAAGGGCATAACCGGATAGTAGGCATGTCACAAGAGGGGTAATCTTTACACATCCCATGTACTGAATATGAAAGGGATAAAGAGTTGGCTTACAATCGCCACTTCACAAAATACATAAATATAGCATTACATCATCCAGAATACAATCAAGGTCCGACTACAGAACCAAAATAAAGACAACCCCAAATGCATAGATCCCTGATCGCCCCAACTGGGCTCCTCTACCGATCGTCTGGAAAGGAAACATAGTAACGGCCCGAATCTTCGTCGAACTCCCACTTGAGTTCGGTCGCGTCCTCTGCACTGGCATCATTGACCGTGTTCTCTTCCCGGACTCCGCCGAAAAGAGACCATCACAGCTACACACGCGGTTGATTCATTTTAAATTAAGTTAAGTGTGAGGTTTTCTACAACCGGATATTAACAAATTCCCATCTGCCCATAACCGCGGGCACGGCTTTCGAAAGTTTAAAACCCTGCAGGGGTGTCCCAACTTAGCCCATCACAAGCTCTCACGGTCAACGAAGGATATTCCTTCTAGCGGGAACACCCGATCAGTCTCGGAATCCCAGTTACAAGACATTTCGACAATGGTAAAACAAGACCAGCAAAGCCGCCCGATGTGCCGACAAATCCCGATAGGAGTCGCACGTATCTCGTTCTCAGGGCACACCGAATGAGCGCTCCGTACAACTAAAACCAAACCTCGAGTTTCCCCGAGGTGGCGCTGCAAAGGACTCTAGTTCGGACCAACACTCACAGGAGCACTGGCCTGGGGGGGCTTAAAATAAAGATGACCCTTGAGTCTGCAGAACCCAAGGGAAGGTATGTGGTGGTAGGTAGGAAAATGGTAAAACCAAGGTTGGGCCTTGCTGGAGGAGTTTTATTCAAAGCGAGCTGTCAAGGGGTTCCCATAACACCCAACCGCGTAGGGAACGCAAAATCAAGGAACATAACACCGGTATGACAGAAACTAG
Source organism: Triticum urartu (assembly GCF_003073215.2). Taxonomy (NCBI): domain Eukaryota; kingdom Viridiplantae; phylum Streptophyta; class Magnoliopsida; order Poales; family Poaceae; genus Triticum; species Triticum urartu. The sequence goes on along the minus strand of NC_053028.1, from coordinate 205,443,494 downwards.
GGTGGCAAGAGTGGAACAAAACACCAGGCATAAGGCCGAGCCTTCCACCCTTTACCAAGTATATAGATGCATTAAAGTAAGTAAACAAGAATATAATAATGATATCCCAACAATATCCATGTTCCAACATGGACAAACTCCAACTTCCACTTGCAACTAGCAACGCTATAAGAGGCTGAGCAAAGCGTAACATAGCCAAACAACGGTGTTGCTAGGAAAGGTGGGTTAGAGGCTTGACATGGAAATATGGGAGCATGATATAGCAAGTGGTAGTATCGCAGCATAGAAAAAGAGCGAACAACTAGCAAGCAAAGATAGAAGTGGATTCGAGGGTATGGTCATCTTGCCTGCAAAGTTCTCCGAGTTGAAGAAAGCTTGATCCTCGTAAGCGTACTCAACAATGGGTTCCTCGATCACATACTCGTCTCCCGGCTCTACCCAAAGCAATAACACAAGCAAAGGAAACAATAATCAACGACGGTGCAATGCGCAAGAAACATGATGCAAAACATGGCATGACATACGGGATGTGATATGCAATGCATATGCATCCTTCGGAAGGGAAAGCTTGAACCAGGCCTCAACTTGGCAAACCAAGTGCGGCACTGGAAAGATGAGTTGATTTCGGTCGAAATAGATATAAAGATCACCGAAATCGGATGCACTGTTTGCAAATGGCAAGCAAAATAATAATGGCACAATTCTGCGATTAACAGCACGATGCCATCTAGAATGCAACAAGAAACTAAGCTACTGCACTCCAACATAGCAACAAAGCACATGGCAGTGATCTACTCAAGATGCTTGACAAAAGATGAACACTGAGCTATGGCTAAATCACACAAGACTAGGTTAAAACAAGCATGGAAAAAATGCAAAAGATATCAGCTTCACAAACTTAGTGAAAATACTAACATGTGAGGAATTAACATCAGGAAGCAATGTTTAGAGCAAGATAAAAACATGCTACAGGAACAGAACATAGCAAACAAAGGCATGGCATGAATCTACTCAAAGAATAGAACAAAAGCCCCTTACTTACCATAAGCCAAAAGGGCACAGAAAATATGATGGCACCCATTTAAACATAGCAAGTTTCTTTAACAGATTCAAACTTAGCAGAAAACTGGACATGGCAAAAACAAAATTATGAAGGCCTCTCTACGAGCTCGATTCACTCACCACAAGGCATTGCATGACAACATAAGCATAGAAATAGCAAGAAGACATGCTCCTGAAGCTAACCCTGGCAAGAACAATCTCATAGCATGCATGGATCAACTACAACAACCTTGGAAAAATTGATTAACACGTAAACAATCTGCCAGGAATATTTTATAGCAAAAGTAGAGCAAGATTGAGTCATGCTAGGGCACTCTATAAATGCACACAGGGACATGGCTAGATAGAGCATGACCATATGTCCAAATCATCCTTACTGAACATACTCAAAAGAAGCATGGATCTCACTGTAGCAGCATGAATGCATGGCATAAAAATAACAGCAGAGCAAAGACTTAGTGAAATTCTAAGTTACTGAAAACAGCAATATTACGAGAGCTACTTTGATGCTTGTGCTAGTCACCACATTGATCACAAAAATTCATGGCATACACTCGTGTAAAGAAGGCATGGCATAGATCAAAACACATATAGAGCACATGACCATATGCAGCACACAACAATTGTAGCAAAAATGACAAATGCTCATACTCTGCTAAGGATAAGCACCTAACATTTTATAGCACTCTTGCATCAACGTTTTGGGCATCAAGATGGACTCAAAAAATTATGGCACAATGGAGAAAAATGAAGATCACATCCTGATGAACATTTTGATATATAGCACGCACAAAACGGAGCTATGGATGAGAAGTTATGATGCGATGAACAGGGCATAAAGATATGAGGGGAAAAGACTTAGAGAAAATCGACCTCTCCGAAAGTCAACGGGATCTAGGTTTTGCACGTCCTTCGAGGATGACCGGGGAGCGCGCAGGAGTAGCAGCTCGCGGTGGCTGGAGTAGCAGCTAGCCGGATCCGGCCTTCCCGCGGCCAGATTTGGCCGGAGATGGAGCGTGAGGCGCGGGGAGGCGCGTCCTCGCAGTGGCGCTGTGGCGGCGCAAGGACGGAACGGCGAACCGGCGTGGAGGAGCGGGGCGGAGGCGGCGGCCGGCGTGCGGGCGCCAGGCGGCGGAGGCGAGCGCCTGCGGTGAGCGGGCGAGGTGGTTGGTGGCGGCGGGCGGCGCCCGGGCCGGGAGGGCCCCGCCTGGGCCCCGGCGGGCCGGCGCGGGGGGCGGCGCGGGGAAGTGGGCGCTGCTGCCCCGGCGAATGGGAACCCAACACATGGCGGCGGAGAGGGAGCGAATACGTCCGACCGTTGGGGGAGAACGTCCGGCGGCGGCGGGGGAAGAAATTTAGGGTTTCGTCCGTGAAAATGGAGGAGGGGGCACCTATTTATACAAAGAAGGAGGTGGGAGTGTCCAAATGGAGAGCGGTTTTTGGCCATGCAATCGTGATCGAACGGCCGAGAGGATGGAGGGGTTTTGGATGGGTTATTGGGCCACTTTGGAGGGGTGTTGGGCTGCAACACACACGAGGCCATTATGGTTCCCCGGTTAACCGTTGGAGTATCAAACGGACTCCAAATGGCACGAAACTTGACAGGCGGTCTACCGGTGGTGTAGCAAGGCCGCTTGTCAAATCTCAGTCCATTCCAAGAAAGTTTGACACCCGCACATGAAAAGAGACAAAAGGGGGCGCCGGAGGACATAGGAGTGTCGGATTGCAAAACGGACAACGGGGAAAATGCTCGGATGCATGAGACGAACACGTATGCAAATGAGATGCACATGATGACATGATATGAAATGCATGACATGAACAAAATGCAAAAACAAAGACAAGAACCCAACCACGAATCTCATAACTACGAGCCAAAAAAGACAAGAGTTGGAGTACAAATATGGTAAGTTACATCCGGGGCGTTACAGCTCTCAAACGACAAATGTCGTGCACTAATTCTGAGCAGCTACCAATTTATGGTGTAGGGGGTGGGCTATTTATAGCTAGAAGGCAACCCGACTTGATTTGTCTGAAATGACCCTGGGTCACTAAGGAACTAACATGTGTCCAACGGTCAGATTTTAAACACACGCGACAGCTTGACTTGGGCTACAAGTAAAGCTAACTCATCAAGCTCAGGATAATATTTTCTCTCATTGTCTTCGCTCGAAGACATAGGATTTGGTTGAGCATCACATCTGTCACTCTGACTTTGTTCACTTGGACCCCACTTAACAATGCGGTGGTTCCTATGACTCAACAAAGAAGAAAGGAAACTACGAAACAACTATGTCTTCATACTCCATAGTCTTCATGCGATGTCTTCTCATGTCATAGTCTTCAATGTGAATCTTTTCACAGACCACCATTGTCTTCAATGTCTTCACACATTTTTGGGGGTCATCTCTGGTATGTAAACTGAATCAATGAGGAACTACTACTTGTGTTATCCTGCAATTCTCACAAACACATTAGTCCCTCAACTAAGTTTGTTGTCGATACTCCAAAACCAACTAGGGGTGGCACTAGATGCACTTACAAGAGTTTCTCTCGAAAGAAGTGAGTGGGTGGAAAGTGGAACTTGATGAGGTAATTGTACCTTCTCTAGAATTGGAAAGTAGCTCATCAGAGAAATCCGTTCTCGTGATGCCTACACCAACTGGAGAGGAAGCTAATGATAATGATCATGAAACTTCAGATCAAGTTACTGCTGGACCTCATAGGTCGAACAGAGCATGTTCCGCACCAGAATGGTGCGGTAACCCTCTTCTGGAAGTCATGTTACTAGACCATGACGAACCTACGAACTATGAAGAAGCTACAATGAGCCCAGATTCCGATAAATGGCTTGAGGCCTTGAAATCTGAGATAGGATCCATGTATGAGAACAAAGTGTGGATTTTGGTGGACTTGCCCGATGATCGGCCAGCCATAGAGAATAAATGGATCTTCAAGAAGAAGACTAACGTTGGTAGTAATGTTACTGTCTACAAAGCTCGACTTGTCGCAAAAGGTTTTCGACAAGTTCAAGGAGTTGACTATGATGAGACTTTCTCACCCGTAGCGATGCTTAAGTCTGTCTGGATCATGTTAGCAATTACCGCATTTTATCATTATGAAATCTAGCAAATGGATGTCAAAAACTGCATTCCTTACAGAAGAGTTGTATATGATGCAACCATAAGGTTTTGTCGATCCTAAAGGTGCTAACAAAGTGTGCAAGCTCCAGCGATCCATCTATGGACTGGTGCAAGCATCTCGGAGTTGGAATGTATGCTTTGATGAGGTGATCAAAGCATATGATTTTATATAGACTTTCAGAGAAGCCTGTATTTACAAGAAAGTGAGTGGGAGCTCTGTAGCATTTCTAATATTATATGTGGATGACATATTGTTGATTGGAATGATATAGAATTTCTGGATAGCATGAAAGGATACTTGAATAAGAGTTTTTCAATGAAAGACCTTGGTGAAGCTGCATATATTTTGGGCATCAAGATCTATAGAAATAGATCAAAACGCTTGATAGGACTTTCACAAAGCACGTACCTTGATAAAGTTTTGAAGAAGTTCAAAATGGATCAGTCAAAGAAAGGGTTCTTGCCTATGTTACAAGGTGTGAAATTGAGTAAGACTCAAAACCCGAGCACGACAGAATATAGAGAGAGAATGAAAGTATGTCATGCTGTGTACCAGACCTGTTGTGTGCCTTTCCATGAGTTTGGCAAGGGGGTACAATAGTGATCCAGGAGTAGATCAATGGACATCGGTCAAAATTATCCTTAGGTGCCTAAAGAATACAAAGGAAATGTTTCCTGATTATGGAGGTGATAAAGAGTTCGGTGTAAACAGTTACGTCGATGCAAGCTTTGACACTGATCCGGATGACTCTAAGTCTCGATCTAGATACATATTGAAAATGGGAGCAAGTAGCTAGAGTAGCTCCATGCAGAGCATTGTAAACATGGAAAATTGCAAAATACATACGGTTCTGAATGTGACAGACCCGTTGACTAAACCTCTCTCACAAGCAAAACATGATCACACCTTAGTACTCTCTGGGTGTTAATCACATGGCGATGTAAACTAGATTATTGGCTCTAGTAAACTCATCGGGTGTTGGTCACATGGCAATGTGAACTATGGGTGTTAAATCACATGGTGATGTGAACTAGATTATTGACTCTAGTGCAAGTGGGAGACTGGAGGAAATATTCCCTAGAGGAAATAATAAAGTTGTTATTTTATATTTCCTTATTCATGATAAAGGTTTATTATTCATTCTAGAATTGTATTGAATGGAAACCTTAATACATGTGTGAATACATAAACAAACACCATGTCCCTAGTGAGCCTCTACTAGACTAGCTCGTTGATCAAAGATGGTTAAGGTTTCCTAACCATGGACATGAGTTGTCATTTGATAATGGGATCACATAATTAGGAGAATGATGTGATGGACAAGACCCATCTGTTAGCTTAGCATAATGATCGTTCAGTTTTATTGCTATTGCTTTCTTCATGTCAAATACATATTCCTTCGACTATGAGATTATGCAACTCCCGGATACCGGAGGAATGCCTTGTGTGCTATCAAACGTCACAACATAACTGAGTGATTATAAAATGCTCTACATGTATCTCCGAAGGTGTTTGTTGAGTTGGCCGCATAGATAAAGATTAGGATTTGTCACTCCGAGTTTCGGAGAGGTATCACTGGGCCCTCTCAGTAATACACATCATAAGCTTGCAAGCAAATGACTAAGGAGTTAGTCACGAGGTGATGTATTATGGAATGAGTAAAGAGACTTGCAGTAATGAGATGAACTAGGTATGAAGATACCAACGATCGAATCTCGGGCAACTAACATACCGATGGACAAAGGAATTACGTATGTTATCATAACGGTTCGATCGATAAAGATCTTCGTAGAATATGTAGGAGCCAATATGGGCATCCAGGTTCCGCTATTGGTTATTGACCGGAGAGGTGTCTCGGTCATGTCCACATAGTTCTCGAACCCATAGGGTTCGCACGCTTCACGTTCGATGACGATATAATATTATATGAGTTATGTGATTTGGTGACCGAATATTGTTTGGAGTCCCGCATAAGATCACTGACATGACGAGGAGTCTTGAAATGGTCGAGAGGTAAAGATTGATATATAGGACAATGGTATTCGGACACCGAAAGTGTTCCGGAGGGTACCAGGTACATATCAGGTCACCGAAAGGAGTTCCGGGCACCCCCGGCAAAAGATATGGGCCTTATGGGGTAAGAGGGGAAACACACCAGCCACAAGGGGCTGGTGCGCCCCCCTAGCGGTGTCAAAACTGGCCGATCTTGGGTAGGGGGTCATGAACTATGCGTGTGAGGATTGAAGGTGGGACGAGTGGGACACAATGTTTACCCAGGTTCGGGCCCTCTTAATGGAGGTAAAACCCTACATCCTGCTTGATTGTATTCGATGAGTATAGGGGTTACAAGAGTTGATCTACCTCGAGATCGTAATGGCCAACCCTATTTGTCTAGCCTATGAGAATTCTGATTGTCCCTATGGACTAAACCCTCTGGTTTATATACACACCGGAGGGGCCTAGGGTTATACAGAGTCGGTTGTAGAGGAAGGAAATTACATATTCGGACACCAATCTTTCCATCCACGCATAGGGAAGTCTTACCCGGACACGGGGAAAGGTCTTCCGCTTTGTATCTTCACAGCCCATCAGTCTGATCCATATTGAATAGCCCAGACACCCGAGGACCCCCCAATCCAGGACTCCCTCAGTAGCCCCTGAACCAGTCTTCAATGACGATAGGTTCGGCACGCGGATTGTCTTTGGCATTGCAAGGTGGGTTCCTCCTCATGAATACTTCAAAGGAATCTTCTGAACAAAAGAACTGTATCCGGCTATGTATAATTGTTACAACCCTTAGCCACGAAGGCAATATATCAAACAAACAGTGTCTTTCCACTGATGATGACCCACAAGTATAGGGGATCTATCATAGTCCTTTCGGTAAGTAAGAGTGTCGAACCCAACGAGGAGTAGAAGGAAATGATAAGCGGTTTCCAGCAAGGTATTCTCTGCAAGTACTGAAACAAGTGGTAACAGATAGTTTTGTGATAGGATAATTTGTAACGAGCAACAAGTAACAAAAGTAATTAAGGTGCAGCAAGGTGGCCCAATCCTTTTTGTAGCAAAGGACAAGCCTGGACTAACTCTTATATAGAGAAAAGCGCTCTCGAGGACACATGGGAATATCATCAAGCTAGTTTTCATCACGCTCATATGATTAGCGTTCGGTACTTTGATAATTTGGTATGTGGGTGGACCGGTGCTTGGGTACTGCCCTTACTTGGACAAGCATCCCACTTATGATTAACCTTTATTGCAAGCATCTGCAACTACAACAAAAGTATTAAGGTAAACCTAACCATAGCATGAAAGATATGGATCCAAATCAGCCCCTTACGAAGCAATGCATAAACTAGGGTTTAAGCTTCTGTCACTCTAGCAACCCATCATCTACTTATTACTTCCCAATGCCTTCCTCTAGGCCCAAATAATGGTGAAGTGTCATGTAGTCGACGTTCACATAACACCACTAGAGGAGAGACAACATACATCTCATCAAAATATCAAAGGAATACCAAATTCACATGACTACTAATAGCAAGACTTCTCCCATGTCCTCAGGAACAAACGTAACTACTCACAAAGCATAAACATGTTCATAATCAGAGGGGTATTAATATGCATATAGGATCTGAACATATGATCTTCCACCAAATAAACCAACTAGCATCAACTACAAGGAGTAATTAACACTACTAGCAACCTACTAGCACCAATCCCGGACTTGGAGACAAGAATTGGATACAAGAGATGAACTAGGGTTTTGAGAGGAGATAGTGCTGATGAAGATGTTGATGGAGATTGCCCTCTCCCGATGAGAGGAGCGTTGGTGATGACGATGGCGATGATTTCCCCCTCCGGGAGGGAAGTTTCCCCGGCAGAACAGCTCTGCCGGAGCCCTAGATTGGTTCCGCCAAGGTTCCGCCTCGTGGTGGCGGAGT
>NC_053028.1:205050668-205134344 GCF_003073215.2 Triticum urartu | reverse complement strand
TCTAAGACTGTAACTATTTGCGAAATATATATACAAATAAATTAAGGGTTTTCTATAACAAGTTCTGTAAGACTGTAACTATTTGCCAAATATTTATACAAATAAATTAAGGTCTTTTTTATAACAAATTAAGGTCAAAACTCATACTCCCTCCGTTTCACAATATATATATATATATATATATATATGAAAAATAGTTATTCTTCACCCCCCTCTATTTTACCATCAATGCACCGTAATTTTACGTTCCGTAAGTTTTGTCTTATTTCCGACGTAAAAAGCGACCGTAAAAAAAATATAATCACCGTAAAAAATATTTTATGTTATGTAAAATTACAAACATAGTCTAAAATACACATAAACTGCAAATTTTCTTGTCTTATGATCTATATTTTTATTTTCTTATGTCAAATTTTACGTAGTGAATCAATAGAAATGTAACTATTTGAATTCCAAACGTAATTTAATTATGAAATGGATGAAGTTTACGTTTGGAATTCAAATAGTTACATTTCTATTGATTCACTACGTAAAATTTGACATAAGAAAATAAAAATATAGGTCATAAGACAAGAAAATTTGCAGTTTATGTGTATTTTAGACTATGTTTTTTATGTTTGTAATTTTACATAACATAAAATATTTTTTACGGTTATTATATATTTTTTTACGGTCGCTTTTTACGTCGGAAATAAGACAAAACTTACGAAACGTAAAATTACGGTGCATTGATGGTAAAATAGAGGGGGGGTGAAGAATAACTATTTCTCACCCAGGGTGACGAATAGCGTATAGGGTCGCGCTATTCGTCATCCTGGGTGAGGAATAGTTATTCTTCACCCCCTCTCTATTTTGACATCAAGGCACCGTATTTTTACGTTTCATAAAATTTGTCTTATTTCATACATAAAAAGAGAACGTAAGAAAATATGTACTCGCCGTAAAAAATATTTTATGTTACGTAAAATTATGAATGTAAAAACATAGTGTAAAACATACATAAAATGTGATTTTTCTGATCTTATAACCTATATTTTTGCTTTTTTATACCAAATGTTACATATTGAATCAATATGCATGTAACTATTTATATTCTAAACGTAATTTATTTAGAAAGCGATCATAAAATTACCTCGGGTGAAGAATAACTTATTCTGCACACTGGGTATATATATATATATATATATATATATATATATATATATATATATAGGTAAAACTGTGTCTACCATAGCTTGCCACAGAACTAGTTAAGTGTCCCTAAACTTTTAACAGTTCAAAAGTTATCAAAAAATATGAAATAAATATGGGAGCATCTCTCTAATGTAATAAGATGATCCAACGGAGGGATTGTCAAAATATGCATTTATGTGTCCTAGCCAAAAATAATAAGCATTTCAGCTCACCGCGACATAAATATATACTGAACTATTTGTTTTTTTGTCCAGGACACATACAGTCGTATTTCTTTAATCCCTCCGTTGGATCATGTTATATTATAGGTGTGCTGGTTCAGTATTTTTTTCAGAATTTTTAAGAACTTTTGCACCGTTGAAATTCTTAACTAGTTCTGTGGCAAGCACTTGTAGAAAATTCTACTCCTATATATATATTAAGTCAAATTTTATTAAGCTTGACCAAGTTGTAGAGAAAAACATATATATTTAGAATACCAAATATATTTCATTAGATACATTACAATGTATACTTTCATATTGTATACATTCTGGTGTTGTAGATAGTTTTCTTCATAAATTTGGTCAAAGATTGCAAAGTTTGAATTTTAAAAGGGTCTATATGCACTATATTATAAAAAGGAGGGAGTATTTAGATAGGCGCTCATAACACACGGTAGTAGTATGCTTATTATGCTTATAATAGGAAAATGTTAACTGTTGAACGTTCCCTCTGTGGGGCCCTAGCGAATGCCACCATAGCCTGAATCCGCATCACGCAGATGGCAACAAAAAAAAATAGATCGCTGGCATTTTTGTGTGCTACATGGTAACTTTCTTTTGACCATGGCAATTCTTATAAATTTTCCATGACAACTTAGTTGAAATTGCATGATAATTTAAGTGTTCGTTGGGAAATCGCTCCCAGCGGCTGTTCCCCAAATATTGGTGTTTTTATAATAATACTATTACAAATTCTTTTTTAGACGAACCGGAGATTACTTGGATGGATAGATTCTTGCGGTGAAATCAACGCACCAAGTGTTGAGGCCTAGACTGGGCGCTGGTGCTTGCATTTTTCTGGATTTATTTCAGACTTTGATGTTCGTTTAGTGAGAGGAGATGCTTCCGTAAACTACGAGACGCGGGTGCTCATAAAGATAGGATGTGCGAGAAATAAGAAAAAAAAAGGTATGTGACATATCTTCTTCTTAATGAATTGGCGGCCCTACTTCTTTTAGCCCACGGCACTACCTCTCGACGCGGCCCTTTTCGGACCTGGATTAGGCCCAAAGCAAATGGCCGCTGAAGCAAGACCACATTTCTGAAATCTTCTGTTTCTCATCAAAAAAATAAAAATCTGAAATATTCTCCTGTCCTCTCTCTCTCTCCTCTGCGACGATGCTGCTGATGAGGTCCGCCGCCGCCCCCTGCTCCTTCACCTCCATGCTCCTCCGCCGCTTCACCACCTCCTCCTCCGCTTCATACGCCATCCGCCGTCAGGCCACCCTGGCCCTCTCTTCCCTATCCTCCTCCTCCTCCTCCTCCTCCTCCTCTGCTAGATTCACCACCTGGTCCCCTCCCCCTCTTTCCGGCAGCACCCGGACCGGGGGATTCTCGGCCTGGGCGTCGGCGCCGGGACCGGAGGGGCCCACCGGCTCCACCATCACGCTGTCTATGGAGACCAAGGTACTTCTTGGCACCCCGTTGGCGCCTCTTGCTTCTAATCTTGGTTTCTCCACGGGTGGAGCCGATGTCTCCCAGATGTAAATCCTCTGGTCGCTTACATGTTGTTGTTATCCTTTTTCAGATCAAGGAGCAGCTGGAGGCGGACACTGTCACCGTCGTCGACGCCTCAGGGGATGGCCGCCACGTCTGGTAACAAAATTGACCCTGCCATCGGTTCCATGATTGACTACAGTAGATGTCAAGAACGCTTGCTGTTTCGTGGGCGTAATTTAGGTCCTCGGGCTATCTGTGGAGAGCACACACTCTATGGTCTAGACTTGTAACTGTACTCAAGCAGTAGATGGAATTAATCTGTGGTCTCTTGATCACCTCTTGGTTGCGAGTGACATTTGCGTATGGAGCATCGGTAGTATGGTGATATAGTCGGGATACTTTAGGAGTTATGTGTGGAGTTATATGAATACGTAAGGGACTAGCTCATTCGCTTTTAGATTCAGTTACTTTATTAGACTAGGAAGGATGCATAAAATGGATGTAATGCACTAATGCAGCAATTAATAAGTCAATATTCTTAAAACCCTTTAGATACATGATGTAAACTTTTGAGGAAAGGGACCTGCTGAGTTATCGCGGACAGTGGTAGTGCCAGAGCCAGGGTCTGAATCTGCTCTGTTAGCGACAGTGGTAGTGCCAGAGCCAGGGTCTCGGACGCGGCAGCAAGGCGAAGGGATAGCGCCATAGCGGGGCGTCAGCATGGCAGAAGCTACCTATTAGCAATGACAACTGCAGTGGTGCTAGCAGTTGTGTTGTTAGCAACGATGGATATAATGTTTTTTGCTATACAAGAGTTTACTGGTACAGTCCATGATCCGGACATGTTAAGTAGTGGAGGACTTGTGCAGACTCAGACACCATATTGAGCAATTATGTAAAGAAAAAAGCCCACAAGCTTGGCATAGTATTTTCATGCCAATGATAATCTGAGAAGAAAGCTAACTGCCAGTGTATTTGATGAGCAATGAAGCTATCGCAGGAGAGGTCAGGGACTCAGGGGGCGCAATTCCTGCAAGGCAGCTTATAGATATTGGAGGGCTATGTTGATCAATTCAAAAAGATAGGAGTTGATTTTGTGTTAACGTGATATGGATAGTTCATTGAGCATCATCACATTCATCGTTTATTGCAGTGGGAGAGGCAACAGCATTCAGCATACTGACATGCTACCTGTTCCCGTTGAAAAAATTGATGTGCGCAAAATTGATGTTCAATGAGTTTGCTATTCGAACGCAACGTAAATTTTAGACGGTGAAACTAAATTCCAAGGCACTGGTCATTATCAGAAATATTAAACTGGACAATAATTAGGTTAGATTGATCAAATATCATGTATGCAAAATGCACCCTTAAGTGAATTAGTGTGGCAGACATCACTTAGATACATATTACTCCCATCTCTCTATTATTTCGTGCATCATGGATTGTGGAAAATTCTAGAAATTGACACTGAAAAGAGATAAAAATGGCAATACAACTTAATTGACATGATTGACATCAGAAGTTATCAACCTTCATATTCTGCATCAAACCTTCTCTTATGAATCCGTTAAAATAGTTATCAGGCATTTTCCATACCCGTGTGTAGGCATTTTTATTATTTTCAGCTAGTCCAGTAATGTTGAGGATTGCCTTCAACTGCAAATGGATCCCTCCTTTTCTCAACATGAACTTAGTAATTCTACAATTACGGAAATCCAGGATAGTCTGCTGCTAGCACCAACAGTTTTCTGTTCATGAGTTGACAAAAATAACATTAGTTATATCTGTAGGGTACTTATGTTTAAATATACTATATTTGAGGCAACATTGTTTGGGATTCTTTCATTAACTGATGCTTGATTGGTCCTACTATTTTCCTTTGGTTATATTTCTGAAACTAGACTTGTCCCTTTTTTTGGCCTCAGCATAGACGTGGTTTCGAAGGCGTTTGAGGGGAAATCCGCTGTGAACAGGCAGAGAATGGTTTACAAGGTTATATGGGAGGAGCTTCAGAGCACCGTGCATGCTGTGGACCAAATGACCACCAAGACTCCAGGTGAGGCAGCTGGCAACTAGTAATCGAGATCTGCATGGCAAAAATTAAACTGTTGTACACCAAGGCCACTGCCAGGACCGACATGAAGACATTCTTTTGTAGGATACACTTTTCATGTACACGCCAACTGATGGATCAATAATTTGGTGTGTGATTGGCATTACCTCCATAAGAAATATATTTTTTGGCTATAATTAGCATTTTGTTTTTGATATGGCAGCTACTTGTCCAAAGGATTCAAGAGTTAGAATCCCAGGTTTGATCTTTGTTTGCTTTTCATGTGACTGATCCACTTGAGGTCTATCGTTGCTTGCTTTATGCAATCATCAGGCGAAAAATAGGAATAGAGGTTAGGGAGAATGGCAAATAGATGTAGAAAATTGATTGAAACGACCAAACTGAGATAATTGCAGTGTACCTGGTGGCATTCACCTAGATACCATGTCTAGGCAATAAGGTAAATTACGACTTTATGTAAAATTATAGTTTGACATTTTATTTTCAAGCAATCAGCAGAGCTCTGCCTTTTCATTGAGCAAGCAAGAGGATTGAAAACAGACAACTCTGCCTAAGTTATGCACCAGGACATGCAAGGATTATCTTGGCTTTGGAGCTTTTGCAAATCTTCTGGTGCATGAGCGTGTTGCATGGTGCGTTTTCTCTGTTCAAAATTGTTAAGAGTGTAAACAGATAAAAGACAACCACCACCAGAAAACAACATTCGTCTCACGATATAGCTATATAGATACCGACAATCCAACACTCTGTACACACACCAGCAAACAAGTCGACATCGGCACATTACAGTTACCGGGCGACCATCCTTCCTCGATCGGAAGTTCCTAAGCAAACATTTTTTTGGACTTAATAAGTTCACAACGAGGCACACAGGGAAGCAAAACAACTAAGCTCCCACGTTCATCTTGTCGTCATGTGCTTCATTTGCAGCTTCAACTTTTGGAATAACCTCCACATTCCCCATCTGCACATCTGAAACTGAATCACCGCGGGTGCCAGCAGCCGCAGCTGGTAAGGGAGCAGCCGGCTTATCAGATGGCCCTCCTTGATCTGGGTTGCGAACCACGGTCACCTCGGCAGTGTTCACGTCCATCATCTTGTGTGCCTTTTGGGGTTTCTGCTCAACTGGGCTAACATTCTGAGCATCTGCAGACGCCGCCGCTCTAGATGCGTGCAAGATCTGGAGCCTGAAATCAGTTTCTGGTCGACGGCATACCTTCCTCAGAGGAACAATCTCCTGTCACGTCAAAAGAAATGTAAAATCTAAGTATTTGTCTGAAACATCATACCGTCACTCTGCTTTCCGTTTTATTTGACTACATAACAAGATAATTAGCCTGAACAAAAACCATAGTATCTTGCACTAATTTTTCCCATAATTTCTTCCTTTAACATTTTTTTTTGTTTGGCTGCCAAAGAAATTGCAGGTTGGAAATGAAATCACAAGGAAATTCCAAAGCAGGTTTTGTTGCCTTCAGAAACTGGGGTGGGTTTTATAATGGGTCCACAAAGGACCATGGCGTGCTACCCACTATTCATGTCCAGGCATGTTATGAAGAAAACCATGGCCAACTACATACAAATCAGAGGGGTGGAGGTCTGATTTTTGCCAGCTCGGGTTGTATGTGTCATCAAATCTTCGTGGAATCAAGGATAAAGCCCAAAATCAAATTCTATATGCAGGCAAATAGCCCTGGAACCAGAATCGCAACTCCAGGACCCTAGTCCCACATCTGACATCCAAAATGGTGTAACACTGGAACCAGAGTAAATGCCTGAACGCTCAACAGAGTTAGACAGAAGGAGAATTACCTCAGAGTGATCATGATCATACCGAACAAGAAACCTGCAGCGGCACCCTCTTACATCATGCCTGCGCCTTTGAGCATCAAGAACACGAGCGTCAAAATAGAGGGCCTGCTCTTTGCCTTCCTGTTCAATTCAGCAAAGAAATATTTACTCATGTGAGAAATCAACTTGGATAAACGGTAACACTACATTACAAGACAACTAAATCAAATCAAAATAGACTGGCCCTTTGTTCAACTTTACTTCACTACTTACCCACTGACCAAAATTCCTTACTAAGACCCTCAACAATACTCCAATTTTGAGTACAATACTGTCTTGAACTAGCAGTAAACTCATGCACATTTAATCTCAACGCTCTAATTTACCGTTCCAGGTGTTTGTCCAACTACCAACACAATGATTTTTTAGGCAGCCTTTATTTGATGGAAGTTGATTTATCCATTTTATAAATGACCAGAGATAGGTTACAGCCTCCATTTTCCAAGAGAAGCTTTCAGGGCTCACTTCAATAATAAAGTAATGAGAATATTCATTGGATAAATTCACACCCAATTTAGATTAAAAATCAGTTCTTCTACTCATAAGTATGACTAGAAATAAAATGCAGCGATTTCACAGTCCTTTTGCCATTCACACCTCAACTAATAAATTGTACAATCAATGCTGCCAGTTGGACCAAGTGGCATCACAATGAAATTCTATTACGAAATATGATTACCAAGAAAATGGAAAGCCACAGGAAACAGATGTTGTACTTAAATGTCCTATTCATTGCAACTATAGCGCTGCATATATCATACGTATAAAATACATGCAGCACTGGAACTTATAATTCTTACAGATTAAAGTAAAGGCATTTAATAAGTATATGTACTGTCAATCACAACACTTGAAAATGCACAGACTGGAATTACAACTTTATAGTTCACACAAACAAGAAATAGAGGCTATGAATTGCAGAGCCTTGAGTATCAACAAGGTTGAAATATATAATCAATTACTCTTAAAAAGGACCAAACAAGTGACTTGGCTTAATAAGCAACAGTAATCTGTTTGCCATGTGCACCGCAGTCAAAACAGAAACTTTGGAAGACCCAAGACTTTTGGCAGGTGAAACCCGGCCGACATACCCCCACTCTATCAGAGGCCAACAAGTAATAGAAATAAAATAATCTCGGAATAATAAGTTAACAAGCAGAATTTTCAAGTGCCAAGTCAGGTGAACAGAAGTCCTTTAAGATGATGACTACCTGAAAACAAAGAATGAGATCCCCAGGAAGCACAGCAACACATTCTGCAGATTCACATGGAAGAGACCGCAGCCGCACACATTTACGAACATTAATCCATTCATCCTCCTCAGGCCCAAATCCAGAAAATCGAACTTTTACTTCCTGAAACACAAAAAGTTAATAAGTGCAAGCACAGTTGGCGTAACGCACAGGTAGTAAACCCACTGTGGAGAATGATTAAACACTAGAGGAACGTGGGCATTATATAATTGTTGAAAAATGAGCGAGTCTGGTTTTCAACCCTCAACTGTGAAAAACACAAATCACCCCTAAGACTGGTTTTGACAGTAATCTTTGCCACGTTGGCAGCCAAATCCTCGATCTTTGTGAATCTTAAGTACCAGCTTGACAAGCCACATCAAGTCATCAACAGTTTGTTTCTCTCTTCTCAAACCATACTCAAGTCGGCTCACAAGCCTCGCAGCAACTGAGCCACATGTATCACTTAGAACTCAACAGCTTGTGCAACACCGCACTAACCCTTGGGTGCCCGTCAAACATGTTTGCCTTCCGTGCTTGCAACATACACTACACGTACAGTGGTTCACATCGCACTTCAACCACACACAGTTCCCGCAAGGTGATGTACAGGCTAATTTGGATGCAAAGTTATTTCCGTACTATGGCTGTGCTTCTTCCTTTGGTGTGTGTGGAGTCAACTAAAAGTCTAATTGTCTAAAACAATACTACTGCTACTGCTTCTGTAATTCTCCATTAAGCAAATACTCCCTCCGTCCCAAAATAAGTGACTCAACTTTGTACTAACTTTGCACTAAAGCTAGTACAAAGTTGAGTCACTTATTTTGGCACGGAGGGAGTACTAGAATTATGGCAAATCATCAAGCTTGGGCAAATACATCAAGAAACAAAGCTTTGGCGGCTAGTACAGTGGTGGTGGGTGACTAGTAGTTAGCACAGAGTTGGATGAATCAGTTAGTTAATTTGGAAACTGACCCAGCATGGAAGCCTATGCTTTGCAGTTCACATGCGTATGAGTCTGGGTCTTCTCTTGGGACAAGATTCTGGAGTAGGTGTGCTTGTTTCTCGAGGCCACACGCTGCAGCATAGTGCAGGAGGGCTCTTTGGCTCAAAAATGCCCCTGCTTTTTGCTGGCTGTGTGGAAGAGAAGCAGCCAGGCTTTGATTATGAATGGACCTTGCAGGGACAATGATAAAGTCCTGTGGAGCTGTCATCACGGTCACATCATTGATGCTCGGATCATGACATCACGATCACGGCAAGCAATCGGAATTGGATGGCGCACACTGTGTCGCATGTAAGGATGTTATATTGCACGTTTACACCATATCAAATCTCCAATATTTTCCCTATGCTGAATATAGATCATGGGATTGGTATAATGGGTGGGTGGGGGGGTCCATGGTGGCAATGCAGCTGAATTCGCTTGTTACATGACCAAACTGAAATGAAAACTGCCACTGTAGTCTGATACGCTTCAGTTCCTACAGTTCAAGGGTGTAAATAGCATTGTGGTTCAGCATTTAAAATCGCTTCTCATGATAATTGAAGGGGGTGAATTAACTTATTTGTTTTAAAAACTCTGGCATGTCTATACTGCTATACAATCTTTAAAACAAACATTCAATCTATGTATTTTGTTTTACATGTCAAAACACAGAGATGGTGAAAAGTAAAAGTTATACCATCTAATATCAGCTTCCCATATAAGCCTAATAAAGTAGAAAGTACACAAGGTTCTTGGAGTTATGTTAACTGATCAGTACTTTATTAGTACCATCTTGTAAAAGTGTAGAGCAGGATGGAGTGATACTGTGCCGACTCACAGGTCTTCTACAACACAAAGTTAGATAAGACAGGTGTTCAAAATGTTTGAACACCAACACTGATCCGGCAATAAGTGTTGGGGAAATCTAGGACACAATGTCATCTAACTATAAATAGATGAAAACCAGAATCATCTCTAGTTTTAGTGCTGGTAAAGCGCTTGAATAAATAATGGCAGAAGTGAATTTAGTAAATCAATCATATTTAACAACAAAATACATGGTCATTACCGGGTCCCCTGTTTCAAAGAGCCTGTGGGACAGAAAGGCAGCAACATCATACCTGTAACAACAAAGATTAGTCATGCATATAGAACTAAAAGGTTTATGCAAGTAAACCGAATCAACGATTAAACCCCCCACCCCCCGCACACACACCGACAGACAAACCAACCCACACTCACACACAAAAATAAATCAACTATACACAAAAAAACAGACCACATCTGATCTGACATCAAAAGAGGAAATGATGAATATATATATATCTGCATACCACGCGCCATCTCTAGCTGACTTTGCTTCAAACTCGGCCTGGCCACCATCCGAAGCACTCTTTCCTGATTGGTAACGACAATATCAATAATCCATAATCAACATGATACATGGTTCATGGCAGGTCGGTTACAAACTAAAATCTTCTAAACGATAATAAATACTGAAATTGTTATAGCAGCCAGCACCCAAACAATAAGCCCTAGACATTCAGAGGCACCCCTACACCCAACATAAGATCATGCATAAATTCTGCACCACCAAAGCAATAGTACCAATATACCATCATCATTATCATCCTAACCACCAGCGGAATTGCATGCTATGGAAATGAACAGCATAAGTAAATATCGAGTTATGGGCGTTCCAGCAGCCACCTGAGTGGGATCCGGGGTAGGAAGAGGAAGACCCCTGAGCCCTGAAGGAGGCCGGGTGGTGTTCCTCGGCCCCCGTGGGCAGCATCTTCCCCTGCGGCGGCGGCGCGCCCCTGGGGGTCCTGGCCCGCTGCGAGTACCTCCGGTTCTGGAACCAGTTCCAGACCTGCGCCGACCCGCAAAATCCAACATAGATCGGAATAAGACGGGCCCGTCTCGTATCCCCAGGGAGGGAAATAGGGGGGAATTAAATTCGAGTGGGGAAAACCTAGTACGTACCTGCTTGTACTGGACGGGGATCTTGCCGGCGCGGGCGGCGGAGGCGGTGAACTTCTCGGCGAGGCCCTGGATGACGTTGCGCTGCGGGATGGCATTGTTGAGGTGGCGGAGGTGCTCCTCCATCTCCGCCACCTCCGCGTGCGTGAACCGGAACGCGGGGCCCCCGCTGCTCGGCGGCCGCCCCATCCTCCCCCTCCGGCGCTGCTGCGAGTGGCGCGGTGAGGAGGCTCGACGGATAGATCGTCGGAGTAGGGAGACTGGAGAGGGGGGAGGGAGGAGATGCGTTGCCGGTTCAGACAGGCAGCCGCTGATCCGCCACGGGATCTCGCCTCTGTGTCTCCTGCGGCTGTACCGTGTGCCGCTGCCTGTGTTGCCTGCCTTTTCTGCGGGATCCGAGCTGGGTTGCCTAGCCGAACTCCACGACCGAACATCCGTTTTGCGCAGATTCTGTAGGCGTGTTTGGCAGCCGCAGTGACCGCCTGACCGGGCCTGCTAGCTCATGTCTGGCTTAGAATAGGTTGTATTTAATTTTGTTGGTAAAATGTTTATGTCATCAACCAACAAGCTATCATACAACTACTCCAATGGATTGTATATAAGGTTAGTCATAGTGGGAGTAACTTAGCTAGTAACATAGCGCACTCCAAGAAAATTTTGCTAATGTGGCATGTAGTTAACGAGAAGTGGTAACATAATATGTTAATGTAACATAACGGTTTTCAAGACAAGATGAGTCTACAAACTAATAAATGAAGTCATCTATGACACCACTACTATGTTACTTTGCACTATGAAGGTAGTAATTTAGACTAGTGTCATATGCATGACACTAGTATAAGTTACTCTCCACTATGACCAGCTTAAGCTATCTAATAGATGGTGAGAAAATAAATGTGATTGCTCTTTATTTTACCTTGGAGCTTGTGCAAAGCTTGTTGGTCAATCTACATACAACTTTGCTCTCTCTTCACATTTAATACATGTCACATCATCACTATATCCTAGGTGGCAAATTTACCAACACCAATCTTACAACTGTTGAAGATGCCCTTACACGAGTCTGGTTGAGTAAATGCAGCCTCTAAATCAACATCTGCAACCTGTTTGATTGCCCGCATTAGGGTATAGTTTAGCACATGGAGTTTGCTTGTCCGTATTGTTTGAACTGACACATAAGCATGGTTGTTTGGTTGCACACACGATGCGAGGTATGCTGACTTTTTATCTTATGTGGAGGTTACCTTACATATGATCACATCTAGCACACTAACGTCATAATACTGCTGGAATGGCGACGAACTGCACGATGATGATGAAGTTCTTCACCGCAAGGCGGGGCGCCGTCTTGGCAACTGCAACATTGCCAACATCAACCACGTCAATTGTGTGCTTTTTCGCACATAGTTGGCGTAACCTTCTTTTGCCGCCCGTCTAGTCTTAAAACTTCTATGCTTGTTCTTGTTATAAGGTGTAACTTGTTCACTGCAAGTTTCTCATGAACTGTAAACCCCTGGTGCTTTTCTGACAAACACCGCATACCATTTGTCCTAGCAGTGCACAAGAGCAGCAGCTGAAGCAGTAAGCAAAAGAACAATCAAGAAGCAAGCAATGGAGTAGAAGTAGTAAGCATGCATGATCATATGGCATAGCAAATTCTAACATAGCACTACTATGATGACATCGTACCACCACACCGAAAAGAGGGTGTCATCCTACCACCGCAAGTTCACGATCATCATGAGGGGTCAGTATATACCACCTCAACAAAATATACATACCATAAAACAGTTTTCAAGGCTTAGCGCCATCGCCATCCAGGATAATGCACACGGTAACCAACAGCAAGCTCTAGTAGTAGTGCTTGCTCAGCCAGCTCCTAAGCCAAAGCACCCCATGGGCGTCAGCCATGGCAACAAACCCAACACCCTGGCCCTTATTTGTAACGCCCCGAGACCGATGTGCCAGGTGTCCTCCAGGTATTCGTTGTTGTTGCCTTGTCATTGCTTGCGTGCCATGCATTGCATATCATGTCATCATGTGCATTTCATTTGCATACATGTTCGTCTCATGCATCCGAGCATTTTTCCCGTTGTCCGTTTTGCAATCCGGCGCTCCTATGTCATCAGGTGTCCCTTTCTACCTCTTTTCGTGTGCGGGTGTTAAACATTTTCGGATTGGACCGAGACTTGTCATGCGGCCTTGGTTTACTACCGGTAGACCGTCTGTCAAGTTTCGTGTCATTTGGACTTCGTTTGATACTCCAACGGTTAACCGATGGACCGAAAAGGCCTCGTGCGTGTTGCAGCCCAACACCCTTCCAATTTGGCCCAAAACCCACCTAAGACCTCTCCATCATCTCGGTCGTTCGATCACGATCGCGTGGCCGAAAACGGCACCTCATTTGGACTCCCCTAGCTCCCTCTACCTATATATATGTGGCTCTCCCCGATTTTCGCGCAGTCCAAACCCTAGCTTCTTCCCACTCCGCCGCCGGACATGTCCGCGCCCGCCGGACGTGTCCAGCCTCCACCTCACCCCAGCCAATCAGGGCTTGCCACGTCAGCTCCACCGCCGCCTCGTCCAATCGCGCACCGCCACATTGTCCCGGCGCCCCGCCTCTCCACCGCGCGGCCCGCCGAGCCCATTGCGGGCCCGCGCGGGCCCATCCCGTCGCCGCGGCCTGCCCGCGGCCTCCCGAGGCATGCGCCGCCCGCGGGGCGCGCCGCCCGGCCGCCTCATCGTCGCTCCGCCACGGAGCCGCTGCTCCGGCGACCTCGCCCCGCCGGCGCGCCACCGCACCGCCCGCCGGACCCGCCGCCTGCCGGTTCCCGCGTCCCCAGGCCACCGTCGCCGCCCGGTGCGCCGCAATGCCGCCCTGCCGTCCGGCCTCCTCGTCGTCGGCGCACCTCCCCCTCGCCGGCCCCTCTTCTCCGGCGCCACTGTTCCGGCCACGAGCTCCCCGGCGTTCCTCGTTCTGCGTGCCGCCCGATCCGGATCTGAGATATGAAAATCCCCCCTCGGTTGACTTTCTCGTCCCTAACCCTAATTATTTTGTATACTTTGACCTGCCATAACTCTGCATCCGTAGCTCCGTTTCGGGCGTGTAGCATATCAAAATGTTTGTCTCGACGAGTACATCAATTCATCTCATTGCATCATTTTAATTTGAGCTCATCTTGATGCCCGAAATGTTGTTGGAAGAGGGCTATGTGAGTATTTTGGCAGATCTGTTTCATCAAATAGACTTTTGTCATTTTTGCCATGTTTAATGTGTGCATGCTATGACTCTGAGCTCTACATGTGTTTTGTTATATGCCATGCCATCTTTACAAAGGTGCTTACCATGTATTTTTGTGATATTTGTGGTGACTAGCACAAGCTTGCAAAGTAGCGTAATCGGTAATGCTGATTTCAGGGACTTAGAATTTCACTAAGTCCTTATTCTGATTTTGTCATTATGCCATATGTTCATGTTGTTTCCTAGTGATCCGTGCCTCTTTTGAGGATGATCAGTAAGGATGATTTGTTAACATTGTGGTTCTCTATCCATCCATGTCTTTGGTTGCATTTATGGAGCACCCTAGCTTGAGTCAATCGAGCTCTACTTTTGCTATATCGTGAATCCTGGCAGATTGTTGACTTGTTAGCGATTTTGCCGAGGATGTTGCTATTGATCTGTGCATGCTATGTTGTTGTTCTTGCCATGTCTAGCTTCTATGTCATGTATTCTTGAAGGTTGTATGCTTAGTTTGGCATGCCATGCTTTTTAGTGAGTGCATCAAGCTCGTAAACATGCCTACTTGTTAATCTGTTTTGCATGCTCCAGTTTTTCACCAAGTCTGAATCTGTTTATGTTTTTGCCATGTTCACATGCTTGCAATTGTATTTTCTGATCCCTTTTGGCTCAAGGTCACTAAGGGACTTTTGTTAAGTGCTTTGAGTAGCTTCATGCCATGCCTTGCCTTACCATGTTAAGTTCCTGTAGCTTGTAGTTTTCATGCTCTAAAGTGTGCTTCCTGATGATAAATTCCAAACTTGTGTTAATTTCACTAAGTCTGAAACCTGTTATCGTTTGCCCTTTTTCCATGCTTGTTTGAACCTGTTAATGAGTGAATTAGCCATAGCTCAGTGTTCATCTTTTGTCAAGCATCTTGAGTGGATCCCTGCCATGTATTTTGTTGCCATGTTTGAGTGATGTAGCATATTTAACTTGATGCATTTAGATGGCTACTTGCTGTTTATCGCAGACTGGTGCCATATTTGTTTTGCTTGCCATTTCCAAACCATGCATCCGATCTCGGTGATCTTTATATCGATTTCAAACAAAATCATCTCACCTTTCCAGTGGCACTCTTGGATTTCCAAGTTGAGGCTAGGTTCAATCATTCCTTTCCAAATCATGCATATGCATCGCATACCGCATCCCGCATATCATGCCATGTTCGTGTGTGGTTTGTTTACTATGTTGTGTGCTTCTTTTCCGGTGTTGCTTCTTCGGGTTGGTTCCGATTACGTCGCGTTTGTGAGGACCAGTTTGAATACGTCCGTTTGTCTTCTTCACGGACTAGTTCTTCTTCCTGGGGGGATTTCAGGCAAGATGACCATACCCTCGAAATCACTTCTATCTTTGCTTGCTAGTTGCTCGCTTTTTTGCTATGCCTATGTCGCGATACCTACCACTTGCTTATCATGCCTCCTATATTGTTAAGCCAAGCCTCTAACCCACCTTGTCCTAGCAAACCGTTGTTTGGCTATGTTACCGCTTTGCTCAGCCCCTCTTATAGCGTTGTTAGTTGCAGGTGAAGATTGAAGTTTGTTCCATGTGGGAACATGGAGATGTTGTTCCTTGTTGGAACATGTTTACTTGTTGGGATATCACAATATCTCTTATTTAATTAATGCATCTATATACTTGGTAAAGGGTGGAAGGCTCGGCCTTATGCCTGGTGTTTTGTTCCACTCTTGCCGCCCTAGTTTCCATCATATCGGTGTTATGTTCTCGGATTTTGCGTTCTTTACGCGGTTGGGTTACAATGGGAACCCCTTGACAGTTCGCTTTGAATAAAACTCCTCCAGCAAGGCCCAACCTTGGTTTTACCATTCACCACCTAGCCTTTTCTTTTTCCCTTGGGAGTCGCGCTCTCAAGGGTCATCATTATTTTAACCCCCCCCCCCCGGGCCAGTGCTCCTCTGAGTGTTGGTCCACCTTGTCAGCCGCCGGTGGCCACCAGGGGCAACTCTGGGCTGGCCTACCGGAAGTTTGGACAATCCGGTGTGCCCTGAGAACGAGATATGTGCAGCTCCTATCAGGATTTGTCGTCACATTCGGGTGGCTTTGCTGGTCTTGTTTTACCATTGTCGAAATGTCTTGTAACCGGGATTCCGAGTCTGATCGGGTCTTCCTGCTAGAAGGAATATCCTTCGTTGACCGTGAGAGCTTGTGATGGGCTAAGTTGGGACACCCCTGCAGGGATTTGAACTTTCAAAAGCCGTGCCCGCGGTTATGGGCAGATGGGAATTTGTTAATGTCCGGTTGTAGAAAACCTGAAGTTGACCTTAATTAAAATACATCAACCGTGTGTGTTACCGTGATGGTCTCTTTTCGGCGGAGTCCGGGAAGTGAACACGGTGTTGGAGTTATGTTTGACGTAGGTTGTTCTAGGATCACTTCTTGATCATAGTTTCTCGACCGTGCTTTGCCTTCTCTTCTCGCTCTCATTTGCGTATGTTAGCCACCATATATGCTAGTCGCTTGCTGCAGCTCCACATCATACCTTTACCTTACCCATAAGCTTAAATAGTCTTGATCGCGAGGGTGTGAGATTGCTGAGTCCCCGTGACTCACAGATACTTCCAAAACCAGCTTGCAGGTGCCGAGGTTACCGTGCAGATGACGCAACCAAGCTCAAGGAGGAGCTCGATGAAGATCTTTTTCTTTGTGTTGTTTCGTTCTAGTTGATCAGTAGTGGAGCCCAGTTGGGGTCGATCAGGGACCGTGTCTGCCGGGGTGCTGATCCACGGGCACTTATGGGACCGGCGGGCCGGGTCCCTTTCGGTTCGGCGGGGGCGGAGATCGTGCAAAGAGCAAATCGAGGCGAAGCACGCGAGCGATTTACCCAGGTTCGGGCCGCACGGATGCGTAAAACCCTACTCCTGCTTTGTGGTTTTGTATTGATTTCTAGCTCGGGAGCGCGGAGTGCTACAGTACACACCAGCGGCTAGCAAGACCGAGCGTGAGTGTTCGAACTGGCTAACCCCCCTCTACGTTGCACACGGGCCTCCTTTTATATACTCAAGGGGCCACCGACAGGTGGCAACAGAGGTAAAGGGCAAAAATGGAAAGGTGCTGTGGTAGGCACAGCTACCTGCTACTGTATCATACCTAACCCTGACGGCAGGGGACAAGGGTCTTAAATGCCCGTCTGTGTCGCCTAAACAGTGCGAAAAGGGACCGCCAGGGACGCCACCGTTCGCCACGATGGCGATCTTGTCAGCGCCGCTTGCCACCGCACGTCCCTAGCTGCACAGCCTTCCGCCACGTACGCCTGGAAGGGCCCCAGAGCGACACGTTGGTGGATGTGCTGGAGCGCGGGCGCGGAGAGGTGGCTTGCCGCGGCAAGCGCCTTGCCGCGGTCGTTGTCTTGTCGCGTCCGGGAGCTTGTCGCTCACCGGGTCTTGCCGGAACGCGTGGTGCGCCGCGGCAAGTTCCTTGAAATGCCTTGAGTGGCCTTCCCGGCAAGCTCCTCTTGCCGGGGTCTTGTCTTCTAGGACTTGGACACTTTGTTCTTGAATGGCTCCAAGGAACCACGGAGGATCTTGGCGGTCACCCGGCAAGCCTTGCCGCGGGATGCTGCGACTGCCCGTGCACAAGTTCGGGATACTAGGGTACCCCTACTCTAGTACACCGACAGGACCCCGGGCCTGGGCCATACATGGTGCCGAGCGCTGTTGGGCCAGGCCCAAAACAGGGCACGGGCACGCGCGGCCTAGGTTACGCCGTACCTCACTCCGTATCCACCGCGCCCTCCCCGAACGGCACGCGTTGAATGCGGCGTCGTGGGAGAGGTCGTGGGGGTTTCTTTATTCGGAAATGCGAAACGTCCGCCCCCCCCCTCTATAAGCAGGGGAAACAGGGGCAGTTGGCCCACTCGCCCGTTGCCGTTCCCAATCTCAGAAATCTCCGCCGCTCCCTTGCCTCCCCAAAGCTGAGAGAGAGAGAGCAGCACTCCGCCCCCATCGCCACTAGCACCACCAACGCCATCGACCTCCTCCACTACTTCCGCCATGGCTCCAAAAGCTGACAAGGGGAAGACCGTGAAGACGACCGAGGCACAGCGGCTCGCGGCGCTGCGGAAGGAGCGGTCCGTTTTCCCTCCCAAGCTTGGCGCGAAGGAGCTGAGGGAGAACTACTATCTGTTCTGGTCGGCGGAGACGCGCGCGCATCCGCGCACAAAGGTTCTCCCCGCCGCCGCTTGGAAGAAGGCTCCGAATGGGTACCCCTTCTTCGCATTGTTCTTCTATTGCGGGCTCTGCCCGCCCTTCTCTGATTTCTTCTGCGACATCATGAACACCTATGGATCCCATCTCCTTGACTTCACCCCCAACGCCGTCCTAACAATGGCAGTTTTCGCACACCTCTGCGAAAACTTTGTCGGTGTCCTTCCCAACGTAGCCCTCTTCCGCCACTTTTTCATACCCCGAGTAGAGAGAGGAGAGCCTCTATCCGGCGGGATTGCCTGGATCTCAAGGCCCGGCAAGAAAGAGACCTATCTGGAGGGAGAATTCCGCGGCAAGTGGGAGGAGTGGAGAGCTGATTGGTGCTGGATTGACGAGGAGAGCCCGCAGCCATTCACCGTCCGACGCCGAACCCCAGTAGCACGCGGCAGCGATTGGAGTGACATGGCTCCAGAGGACGCCAGGCTGAAGATTGCCGTCACCAGGATCCTGCGCCTGAGGCTTGCCGGGCTTACTGTTGGCGCTGTTGGCGCAGACTTCCTTCACCGCCGCATCGCCCCCCTGCAGGAATGGGGGAGGCCCACTTGGGAGTTCAAGAACGCGGCAGACATCATGAGGCTGCGGCCAGGCCTCAATTACAACTTCGCAGTCCTGGAGCTCAACGCGATGCTGCAGGAGCTGTTCAAATATGACCCCCAGCATCCCGAGGTGTTCAGGTTGCCGGGGGGCGTCGTGCCTTTGTGCAACAATTCCGCGCTCGACCGCATCCGTGCAATGATGCCGGAGTGCGACTCGCACGGGATTGTGCCAACTTGGCAGGAGCCTGCAGACGAGGTCGTGTAGCAATTCTTCGACGACTTGGTGGAAGTGCCAATCCGCCTTGACGAGAAGGACGGCCTCACCCGCGACACCACGGATGCGGAGATGGCGCTCATCGCCACTAGGCTGGAGGAGGCAGCGGCAGCCGCAGCCGCGGGCGAGTTCGGGTTCACTGTGGAGGAGGCTGATGCAGCAGAAGCGGCAAGCCGTGCCGAGCGAGGGGAGCCTGCCGACAAGAAGGGGCTTGCCGGGCAAGACACCGAGCCGAGCGAGCCCGCCAAGGACGCGAGCGGCTCGTTGCAAATCGACTCTTCTTCCACCTCCTCTTCAGACAGCCCACCAGAAGTAGAGCCTCCATTCCCACCAAGAAGGCGTCTCCGCAAGGTTGGTGATGTGGCGGAGCGGCAAGCGGGCCAACAGTCGCCACGCCGCGTGACACGCTCGACCACGGCAAACACCGTTGCCGCGGGAGCGCCTCATGCTACGACGGCAACTGGAGCGGAGTCTAGCCGGACCACCGCTTCAGTCCCTGCCGCTACTCACGCCGCGCCGACAGCCGGAGCGGGGTCGTCTCAGACCGCCGCCACTACTCCCGCCAAGCGGCCAAGGGAAGCTTCTCCTCCGCCTCCTCGCTCCGGGCGCGCGCCAGGCTTCGACTTCTCCGCGTTAAGCTCCGACGAGGAAGAAGAAGAAGAGTAAGCTTCTCTTGTTGTACTTGCATTTCTTCAACTCTTGCTGTTGGTCTTGTTTCTCACTTGCTTTTCCCTAAATCTGTTCCTCTTTAGGACTCTGGCCCAGAGAGCGGCAAAGAGAGCTAAGGCCCCGGTGATCATCATCGAGGACGAGCCCACTGTGACAACAGGTGGCGCGCCCGAGACAACCTTGCCGGAGCCGGCGACTTCCCTCCATGGCAGCCCCCAGCGTAAGTGTGTGAATTATTTTCCGCGGCGAGGCGCGCATGGGTACTTGTCTTTGCTGATATCTGCTTGTTGACTTGTGTAGGAGCCGATCAGCCCCACCAAGAGCCAAGGGAGAATCCCCCGACAAGGGAGAATTCTCCGGCAAGGGAAGGCTTCCCGGTGAGGGAGAAGTCTCCGGCAAGGGAGGGTTCTCCGGCGAGGGACAGCGCCAGCGGCCCCCCGACGACGGAGACCACAACCGCAGAGCCTGGTGCAGGTACTCCCCTTGCTTTAAAACTTCTCTTGGATCCTTCTTTTCTTGATCTTTATGGGTTTCTGCTGGATTCTGTTTGACTCTTCTCCCCTTTTTCGGCTGTCAGATCCATCCGCTGTGGAGCAGATGGAGACAGAGGTCGCCGCTGATGAAGCAGCCGGTGCTGGAGACGCCACCGGCGCAGAGGCCGCCAAGGCTGATGCCGCAGCAACTGGCGAGGAATCTGGCGATCGTACTGACGGCCCTGAGGCCGCAGGAGCGCCAGGCGCTACGCCGACCGCCGACCCATCCGCCGAAGCCGCAGCGCCAAGTTCCAAGGAGCCCCAGCCGGGCGTTTATTTGAAGGCCGGCGACGACGTCTTCATCAATCTTCCCTGGGCATCAAGCTCCAGAGCGCCGGTCGAGGGGGAGGTCTTCGACGGAGAAGTGCTCGCCTCCGCGGGGCTGAAGCTGGTCGACGCGCCAAGCAGCAGCAGCAACGAGCCCGAAGAAGAGCGGCTGCTGCGCAGGTTGATGTCGCTCTACCGCGCGCGACAAGCCAAGCTGGAGTCCCGCGAGGCGCTTGTCGCGAAGGCGGGAGCAGACATTGAAAAGCGCGCGGAAGAGCTCGGGGGTTTCCACCGGGAAGCCCTCCGATCCCTGGCGGAGGAGCGGGAGCAGCTCGCTGAAGCGCGGAAGGTCTTTCTCCTCGAGAAGGCTAAAGCCGAAGAGCGCCAGTGACTTGCCGCTGTGAAGCTAGCCACGGAAGAGGGCGATCTGGCGCAGCGGAAGGTCAATCTCGACGCCCACAAGGAGGAGCTTGCCTCGCGCGAGGAGAAGCTTGGCGGAGCCCTCAAGCAAGCGGAGGACGCTGCCGCCGCCGCCGAGGCCGCCAAGGAGGATTTGAAGACGAAGGTGGCGCGGCTGGAGGCCGATCTCTCCGAGAAGGGCAAGGAGCTCAGCGTCGCCAAGGCCTCCAACGTGGATCTTGAGTTGAAGCTAACCATTTTGACCAAGACTTTGGACAGCGCCAAGAAGCGGGAGGCGGCCTTGAAGGAGGAAATCAAGGCCGACAAGGCGCTGCTGGAGAGTGCTGCCACCGCCCAGAACACCTTCAGGGAGACTATGACGCACTGGACGGAGAGTCTGGTGAATGCCGCCACAGATATCGACAAGGAGCTGGCGCAGCTGGGGATGGAAGATCTTGGGTATCCCTCCGACGACAACCTCCAGCCCAGCGCCAAGCTCGTCCTATTCTTCAAGGGCGTGGCGACGGCCCTTCAGCGACTCCGAGAGAGGATCCCCAAGCAACTAGCTGAAGAGTCACGCGAGATCTGCGCAGGAGCCCTCGAGAAAGTGTTGATGAAGGTGGCCTTCCGCAATCCGGGCCTCCGCCTTACCAACATTCTCAGGTCCTTGCCGCCAGAAGCTGATCTGGAGGAGCTCAAGGCCCTTGTCGCACCCATTGTGGACAAGGTGAGCGGGATCAAGCGGGTCGAAGGCGATCGCGTAGATTAGGCCGCTCATTTCTTCTTTTCTTGTCGCTGCCCATCATGTCATGAAAACAATCTGTTAGAGCTGCGACAAGCTATCTTTGTAATGTAACTTGATTGTGGGCAATGATTGCAATGTTATTCCCTTTACTTGATTCCTCCCTTTGTATGTTTTTGCCCTACGCTTTTAGGGAACTTGCCGGTGCAGGCACCTGAGCCGCGGGCGCTGAGTGCGGAACGTCAGCAGCCTGCTGGCGGTGCCGCTACCGGCAAGAAACCTTGTCGCAACTAGTTGCAGCTCACTTAAGTTGCTGAGCGAACTCGAAACAAAGTAAGGGCGCTAGCGGCTCACTTAAGTTGCTGAGCGGACTCGAAGCAAAGTGAGGGCGCTAGCAGCTCACTTAAGTTGTTGAGCGGACTCGAAACAAAGTAGGGGCGCAACTAGCTATGAGTTGGTTCCTCCGCGCACAGGTTTTCCATACAAAGTGTGGTCGTTCAAGGGAGATAACTTAAAATTTAAAAAATTCAATTGCTCAAACTTTGGCAACTTAGCTTTTCTGTTGTTTGCTTCCCGGCAAGGCGAAACTTTCTTGAACGACGCCTGGCCCATACCATCCATCGTCTTCTCCTTTCCCCCCGGCAAACTTGTGGGCGAGGGGAATCTTGCTTTCAAAAGGAAGAAGAGACAATACAGATATGGAGCTTTATGGCTCGTTATTGCTTACCGTGGAGTAGGTGCTGCACAAAGTGTCAGATCATATATGCCAGAAAATAGAAAGCATAAAATTGACAAAATGTGCGGAGCACATGAGTTTTACTTATGCACGGGATCTGCGCCCGGCTTTGCACAAAGGATTACATGCAACAGCGGCAAGACTTGTACAAAAGGCGGTTGCCGGAACAGGTTCCGACAACCGCGCCTTACGGGTAAAACTTACGAAGATGCTCAATGTTCCAGGAGTTGCTCACCGGAATGCCATCTTCGGTCTCAAGGCGGACAGCGCCAGGCCTAGTGACTCGTTTCACCCGGTAAGGGCCTTCCCACTTCGGCGTCAACTTGTTGGAATTCTTGGCGGACTGAACGCGCCGAAGAACAAGGTCGCCTTCCTCGAGACTTCTGGCGTTAACTTTGCGGCTATGGTAGCGGCGCAAAGCTTGCTGGTAGCGAGCAGCTCGCACAACAGCCTGGAGACGGTCTTCCTCAAGGAGCAGCGCGTCATCTTGTCGCAGCCGCTCTTGCTCGAGCTCATCATAAGCGAGCACTCGAGGTGACCCGTATACGAGTTCCGTGGGGATAACTGCCTCTGCTCCATAGACTAGAGCAAAAGGTGTCTGTCCAGTGGCTCGATTTGGCGTCGTTCTGATCGACCAAAGAACCACCGGCAGCTCCTCGATCCAGTTTCTTCCGTACTTGTGTAGCCTGTCGAAAGTTCTGGTCTTGAGCCCGCGCAGCACTTCAGCATTTGCCCTCTCCGCTTGACCGTTGCTTCTCGGGTGAGCAACAGAAGCGAAGCAGACCTTGGCGCCAAGATCTTGGACGTACTGCGTGAAGGTGCGGCTCGTAAATTGCGTGCCGTTGTCGGTGATTATCCTGTTAGGGATCCCGAAGCGGCAAACAATCGACCTGAAGAACTTGACTGCTGACTGTGCTGTCACCTTCCTCACTGGTTCCACTTCCGGCCACTTTGTGAACTTGTCGATTGCAACGTACAAGTACTCAAAGCCCC
Source organism: Triticum urartu (assembly GCF_003073215.2). NCBI lineage: Eukaryota > Viridiplantae > Streptophyta > Magnoliopsida > Poales > Poaceae > Triticum > Triticum urartu. The sequence continues at coordinate 205,110,667 of NC_053028.1, read as the reverse complement.
CAACAGCTCGGGGAAAGGGGCCGAGGATGTCGAGCTCCCAGACCGAGAATGGCCAGGATAAAGGGATCGTCTGGAGAGCTTGAGCTGGTTGGTGTATCTGCTTGGAATGAAACTGACACACTTCACACTTGGTTACTTGTGCAGTTGCATCCTGGAGGGCTGTTGGCCAGAAGAAACCTTGCCGGAAAGCTTTTACCGACAAGTGCTCTTGCGCCAATATGGTGACCACATATGCCTCCATGTATTTCTGCCAACAGCTTTTGTCCATCTTCCCGGGGAATACACTTCAATTTCACACCGTTGAGTCTTCTTCTGTACAGTGTCTTGTCGACAAACTGGTACATACTTGACTGCCGGGCTACTCTCTCCGCTTCTTCTTGCTCTTCGGGAAGTCCTCCTGTCTGAAGGAAATGGACAATCTGCTGTGCCCATGTTGGAGCTTGTGGCTCGACAACAAGGACTAAAGGCAAATCTGCTGCTGCGGGAACATCCGCTTCCACGACAAGAACCTGTGGCTCTGCCGGAGCTTGAGGTTCCCCGACAAGCTTGCCGGAGCAAAACTTGTCGGGAGCTTCTGCTTCAATGGAACAAACCCTAGGGCTTGCCGGAGCATCTTGCTCCTCAGCGCTCTTGGTGTTGATCTTGGAGACTGCTGTGGGAATATCCGCTTCTACGGCAAGAACCTGCGGCTTTGCCGGAGCGCGACGTTCCCCGGCAATCTTGCCGGAGCAAAACTTGTCGGGAGCTCTTGCTTCAATGGAACAAACCCTAGGGTCTGCCGGAGCAGACTGCTCCTCAGCACTCTTGGCGTTGATCTTGGGGACCTTCTTGGCGGCGGCTTCGGGGAGCTCTGCCGGCAAATAGTCACCAGAAACCAACTTCCTCTTCTTGCTCTGTCCAGTTGATGGCGTTACGGACGGCTGAGTCAGCTTGAGCACAAAGATCCCTGGTTCCACAGGTAACTTAAGTGCGGCACACTTTGACAGGCCATCTGCAATGGCGTTCTGAGCTCTTGGAACATGCTCCATTTGTAGGCCGTCAAAGTGTTCTTCTAGCTTTCTCACTTCGTCGACGTAAGCTTCCATCAACGGACTCTGATAACTCTTGTTTACTTGGCGGACGACAAGTTGTGAGTCACCCCTGACAATGAGCTTCTTGATTCCAAGGTCTGCCGCGATCCGAAGACCGGCAAGCAAGCCCTCATATTCTGCAGTATTGTTCGTTGCTTGCTCTTTGGGGAAGTGCATCTGGACTACGTACTTGAGGTGCTCACCGGTGGGTGCGACAAGCAGCACACCAGCGCCGGCGCCTTGCAGCGAAAAGGCACCATCAAAGTACATCAGCCACTCTTTGCTTGCTTCCTTGTCGGGGATGCTCGTTTGTGGAATTTTTTCATCTGGTGTTGGCGTTCATTCTGCTATGAATTCTGCCAATGCTCTGCTCTGGATAGTTGAAGTGCTTTCAAACTTGAGGCCAAAGCTTGACAGTTCCAGTGGCCACTCAACAATCCTGCCTGTCGCTTCTGGATTCTGCAGTATCCTCTTCAGCGGAAAGCGAGTGACAACTGTGATCTCATGTGCTTGGAAGTAATGGCGCAGCTTTCTCGAGGCCATGAGAAGGCCGAAAAGCAATTTCTGCACACCAGAGTACCTTGACCTAGCCCCCTGCAGAAGGGAACTGACAAAGTAAACTGGGCGCTGCACCATCTTCTTGTGTATCTCGTCGTGTATCTGCGCAGATCCATTTTTGTCGGGACCAGAGCTTGTCGGGGAGGCTCCCTGCTTGTCGCTGGATGCGCTTGCCGCAGTTGCTGGCTCATCATCTGCCTCCCTCTCTGCTACTAACGCAGCACTAACCACTTGATTGGTTGCCGCTATGTATAGCAGCAACTTCTCTTGTGGCTTAGGTGCGACAAGTATTGGAGGGGAGGACAGGTATCTCTTCAGGTCTTGCAGCGCAGCCTCCGCTTCTGGAGTCCATTTCATTGGACCTGCCTTTTTCAATAATCTGAAAAATGGCAGGGCGCGCTCAGCAGACCGAGAGATAAACCTGCTGAGAGCAGCCACGCAACCGGCAAGTTTATGTACATCCTTGACGCGCTTGGGTGCTTCAATCTGCTCAATGGCCTTGATCTTGTCGGGATTGGCTTCAATTCCCCGCTGAGACACGAAGAACCCGAGAATCTTGCCGGAGGGAACTCCAAACACACACTTCTCTGGGTTGAGCTTGAGGTTGATCTTGCGCAGATTTGCAAAGGTCTCGTCTAAATCTTGAATCAGGGTTGCTCTGTCCTTGCTCTTGACCACTATATCATCCATGTATGCTTCCACATTTCTGTGTATTTGTGGCTCAAGAGCAACATGGACTACTCTTGCAAATGTCGAACCAGCATTTTTTAATCCGAAAGGCATCCGTACGAAACAGTACGTGCCACATGGAGTAATAAATGCGGTCTTCTCCTCATCCTCTTCTGCCATGAAGATCTGATGATATCCTGAGTATGCGTCAAGAAATGAAAACAAATCACATCCGGCGGTGGAGTCAACAATCTGGTCAATGCGCGGCAAAGGAAATGGGTCTTTGGGACAAGCTTTGTTAACATCGGTGAAATCGATACAAAGTCTCCATTTCCCGTTTGCCTTGCGCACGACTACAGGATTGGCCAACCACGTGGGATGGAGCACTCCTCTGACAAGGCCTGCTACTTCCAGTTTCTTGATCTCTTCTGCAATGAATTCTTGGCGCTCCACTGCCTGCTTCCTGACTTTCTGCTTGACGGGCCGCGCAAGGGGACAAACGGCAAGGTGGTGCTCAATTACTTTCCTGGGAACACCGGGGATGTCAGACGGTTGCCATGCAAACACGTCGACATTCACCCGCAGGAAAGCAACGAGCGCGCTTTACTATTTAGGGTCGAGCGTGGCACTGATGGTGAAGGTACCACCAGTGCCGTCCTCCTTGGCGGATACCTTCTTCGTCTCTGGCGGAGCTGCCATCGTCTTCTTGCACTTGCCGGTGGAGCTCGATGGTGAATCCTCGACGGCAGCGCAGCACTCCGAAGAGGTGCGCTTGCCGGAGTGGGCATCAGAACTCTTGCCGGACTTGGTCTTCTTCCCCCCGGGAGCTTCAGCGGCAAGTGGATTGCGATCTGCCATGGCTGCTGCTTCCCGGTAGATCTTGTCGGCACAGATAAGAGCATCCTTCTTGTCGCCGGGGACGGAAATGACGCTTATCGGGCCTGGCATCTTCAGCACGTTATATGCGTAGTGAGAGGCTGCCATGAACTTGGCGAGTGCTGGACGGCCAAGTATCCCATTGTAAGGCAATGGAATATCGGCAACGTCGAATGTGACCTTCTCAGTCCTGAAGTTTAGCTCGCTGCCAAATGTTACTGGCAGCATGACCTTCCCCTTCGGCTTGCTCCTTCCCGGATTGATTCCTTGGAATGTGCCGGTCTCTTCAAGCTCGCTGTCGGGGATCTGGAGTTTTTGGAGTACAGCGGAGGAGATCAGGTTTAAGCCGGCCCCGCCGTCAACTAGCATCTTGGTGACCTTGAGGTTGCGGATAGTTGGTGAAACCAACATCGGCAAACACCCGACCGCAGTTGTGCGATCAGGGTGGTCCTCAATGTCAAAGATGATAGGCGTGCTGGACCATTTCAGAAGTTTGCGCGATTCGACAGGTGGTTTCGCTGCATTGACTTCCCGCACCCACTGCTAGAGTTGGCGGTGTGAAGTGTGCAGGGAAGCGCCGCCGTCAACGCACAAGACCTCTGTGGCTTTCTGAAACTCCTGCTCACTGGTCTCGACATCATCCATGTCTTCGTCGTCGTAGTCGTCTTCATCGTTGTCGCGGCCGCGGGGAGGTCTGTCTCCTTGCCGCTGCTTGGCCTTACCGCGGGGTCCTCCTCGGCCGGCGTGCTTCTTGCCAGATTCTACAGCGCCACCTTGGGCCCTCTCCTTGTCTCGCCGCTCGTACTCAGCCTTTTGCTGCTGGACAAGCTGCTCGACCTTTTTGCAGCTTTGGAGGTCATGGCCCTTGGTGCGGTGAATCTTGCAGTATTGCTTGTCGGTGCCGTCCTGCTTGTCGGCGGCTGCCACAGCCTGGCAGTTGGCGCACGCGGCAATCTCCTTGCCGGAGCTACCAACTTTGGCCTTCTTGGCACCACCTTCGTTGCCTGGCTGCTCAACGACTAGCACCTCTTTGCCTTTCTTCTTCCTGTTCCGCCGCCGGTTTTTCTTTGCCGGGGCAATATCCTCACTGTCAGATCCTTCTGCTCCCGTCTTCTCTCCGGGGAGTCTCCTCCCTTCCTCAGCGCGTGCACACTTGTCGGCCAGGGCATATAGCTCACTGACGTCTCTGATCCTGCACATCGCCATCTCCTCCCGCATCCTGCGGTTACGCACGTTCTGATGAAACGCGCTGATGACCGCGGCGGGGTGGACGTCTGGGATGTTGTACTGTACATGGCTGAACCTCTGAATATACTTGCGCAGGGGCTCTCCTTCCTTCTGGACGAGCAGATGAAGATCACTCTCTTGGCCATGAGGTTTGTGGCCGCCTGTAAAGGCGCCGACGAACTGATGGCATAGATCAGCCCAGGAGGATATGGAGTTGTCCGGCAAGTGCATGAGCCAGGACCTGACGTTGGGCTTGAGCACCAACGGGAAGTAGTTGGCAAGGATCTTGTCGTCCCGCCCCCAGCAGCCTGCACCGCGATGGTGTAGATGCTGAGGAACTCCGACGGATGCGACTTGCTGTCGTACTTCTCTGGTACATCTGGTTTGAAATTCTTCATATTGGGCCACTGGACTTGCCGCAGCTCACGAGTGAACGCAGCGCAACCTACCGCGTACGGCAAGTCACCTGGTTCCCCTGGCGCATGCACGTCAACAGAGGGCCCAGCGAGCTGGTCTGATTGACGCCGCGCTTCTCTCCGGCGCTCGATGCGAGTACGAGCGTCTTCTTGTTGTCGTTCTTGAAGAACTTGGCGCTGATCGCGACGAGCTCGCGGATCTGACGACGCGGTGGAGTCGCTGTCGAGGTGGACCCGGCGAGTCGGCGATCTTGACCTTCGGGGTGGAGAGTGCACAGTAGTTGCACCCCCACCCGTCTTGTCATCTCTGGCTCGTTCCTGGCTGGCTTGCCGCGGCTGAGACGTGCTCGGCTGCCGTGGAGTGTCGCCGTTGGCGAAGCCGATGAGACTCTGGATAGTGGCCCTCCAATTGTCGATCTTGTCCGCCGCTGGAGGGTAGTCTAGGAGCAACTGAGCTCGCGCCAGAGCTTCTGCTGTGGTGGCGGGTGGCGGTGGCGAACGGTGCGAGGAGCGGGATATGCTCGGACTTCTAACTACGTTAGAAGGAGCAGTATCTCGTCCAGGCGACCGTGTCTCGCTCGCGCCAGCAGGTTGACATGCATGGTGGTCCTGAGCGCTCCGAGATCCACCAGTTCGATCTTGATCTAGCGAACGCATGGTACCGTGAGTACCATGACGCTGCCGGTCCCGCGCCTCCTAAGATGGGCGCGGTGCATGCACGGACGCCGAGGTCTTGGGGTGCGCTCGGTCATTGTGGGAGCCGGCTACGCCGCCGATGGGCAGCGCAGCCTTGTCCTGGGACCTGGCAGCACCGTGAGTTCCCTCGTCGACGCGTGTCCTTCCGCCGGCGCCTGCCCCACCAACCGTTTGCTCCGGCGGCGGCTGGCTCGGCACGGACGGAGCAGCTGCCTCCGAAACTTTCTTCTTCGGCGGCATGTTGATGAAGATGATGAAGATCTAGCTCGCGAGAACGCCGGATCTGGTTCACACAACTTCGACAGCCCCTACCTGGCGCGCCAAAGATGCCGGGGTGCTGATCCACGGGCACCTATGGGACCGGCGGGCCGGGTCCCTTTCGGTTCGGCGGGGGCGGAGATCGTGCAAAGAGCAAATCGAGGCGAAGCACGTGAGCAATTTACCCAGGTTCGGGCCGCACGGATGCGTAAAACCCTACTCCTGCTTTGTGGTTTTGTATTGATTTCTAGCTCGGGAGCGCGGAGTGCTACAGTACACACCAGCGGCTAGCAAGACCGAGCGTGAGTGTTCGAACTGGCTAACCCCCCTCTACGTTGCACACGGGCCTCCTTTTATATGCTCAAGGGGCCACCGACAGGTGGCAACAGAGGTAAAGGGCAAAAATGGAAAGGTGCTGTGGTAGGCACAGCTACCTGCTACAGTGTATCATACCTAACCCTGACGGCAGGGGACAAGGGCCTTAAATGCCCGTCTGTGTCGCCTAAACAGTGCGAAAAGGGACCGCCAGGGACGCCACCGTTCGCCACGATGGCGATCTTGTCAGCGCCGCTTGCCACCGCACGTCCCTAGCTGCACAGCCTTCCGCCACGTACGCCTGGAAGGGCCCCAGAGCGACACGTTGGTGGATGTGCTGGAGCGCGGGCGTGGAGAGGTGGCTTGCCGCGGCAAGCGCCTTGCCGCGGTCGTTGTCTTGTCGCGTCCGGGAGCTTGTCGCTCACCGGGTCTTGCCGGAACGCGTGGTGCGCCGCGGCAAGTTCCTTGAAATGCCTTGAGTGGCCTTCCCGGCAAGCTCCTCTTGCCGGGGTCTTGTCTTCTTGACTTGGACACTTTGTTCTTGAATGGCTCCAAAGGAACCACGGAGGATCTTGGCGGTCACCCGGCAAGCCTTGCCGCGGGATGCTGCGACTGCCCGTGCACAAGTTCGGGATACTAGGGTACCCCTACTCTAGTACACCGACAGTGTCACTTTTGGGGTAGTCTTCTTTTATTTTGGGTTCCGTAGTCAGACCTTGATTGTATCTGGTTGATGTAATGCTTTATTCATGTATTTGTGTGAAGTGGCGATTGTAAGCCAACTATGTATCTCTTTCCCTTATGTATTACATGGGTTGTGTGAAGATTACCTTACTTGCGACATTCCTTTCAATGTGGTTATGCCTCTAAGTCGTGCTTCGATACGTAGGAGATATAGCCGCATCGAGGGCGTTTCATTATTGTCCAACAGGTGGCTCAGAGACTACCATGAGAGCCTCGTCGCTGAAGCCACCTTGCTCCATGATGGCGTTGTTTAGGTCAGGGTGGATTTCCAGGGTCTTGCTCTCTGTAATGGTGGTTTCCACCTCCTTCATAGCCTCAGTCATGCTGGTGAAGACACCGGTCTCCTCCTCCATCAGGTCGCCCCTCTTCCTCTTCCTAACGACCACAGGGACACGCTCAAATGGCTTATCAGGTCCATAAAGGACCGTCTCTACGTCCAGGGTGCCTGGGAACTCTGGCATGGGAGAACCGAGAGGCTCACCGGAGCCCATGGTATGCTTGCCGGTTGCAATGCCGAAGGAGAAGATGTGTTGCATCTAGTTGTAGTTTTGGATGGGTTTGTTGAGAAACTCAGCATCCTTGGGGTGGTCCTAAGATAGAAGCACAAGTGTTGTTAGTTGCTAGAAGGAAATGTTTGACGGTGTGCAAACCAAGGGAACAATGAGCTAACCACGACATGGCCAGTGTAGTGCTTTGCCTCCAAAAAGATAGAGCAAGTGCTCTAATCCCAGGACGCGCCGCTAAGGTCTCTGAGCTTGGACACTTGGATCCAACGAGCTCTCCACTTCCTCAGGTGGTTGTACACCTGGGTGGCGGTCACCTCCTGGCCACAGAACTCGAACGCCTGCTTCGCAAAAGTGTTCAAATGCACCTCCTTGAAGCCCTTGTCAGTCCTAACCCCACTAGAGATGAGCTCGCGCATTTTGTTTAGCACGAATGTGGACATGAACGGCTTCCACTCATGTTGTTTCCCCTACCATCCTTCTTGGCCTTCAGTGAAGCGGCAGCAGAAGTGGCAATTGGCTCAACGAGCACGACTGGCACAAAGTTAGAAGCACCAGGTGATACCTCAAACACCTTTGAATCATCAGGCATGTTCTGATCAAGGAGGGGCTGATGACTGATGACCCACAAGTGTAGGGGGTCTATCGTAGCTTTTCGATAAGTAAGAGTGTCGAACCCAATGAGGAGCAGAAATAAATGATAAGCAGTTTTCAGTAAGGTATTCTCTGCAAGCACTGAAATTATCGATAACAGATAGTTTTGTGATAAGGTAATTTGTAACGAGTAGCAAGTAATAAAAGTAAATAAGGTGCAACAAGGTGGCCCAATCCTTTTTGTAGCAAAGGACAAGCCTGGACAAACTCTTATATGAAGGAAAGCGCTCCCGAGGACACATGGGAATTATCGTCAAGCTAGTTTTCACCACGTTCATATGATTCGCGTTCGATACTTTGATAATTTGATATGTGGGTGGACCGGTGCTTGGGTACTGTCCTTACTTGGACAAGCATCCCACTTATGATTAACCCCCATTGCAAGCATCCGCAACTACAACAGAAGTATTAAGGTAAACCTAACCATAGTATGAAACATATGGATCCAAATCAGCCCTTACGAAGCAACGCATAAACTAGGGTTTAAGCTTCTATCACTCTAGCAACCCATCATCTACTTATTACTTCCCAATGCCTCCCTCTAGGCCCAAACAATGGTGAAGTGTCATGTATTCGACGTTCACATGACACCACTAGAGGGATGACAACATACGTCTCATCAAAATATCAAACGAACCAAATTCACATGACTACTTATAGCAAGACTTCTCCCATGTCCTCAGAAACAAACGTAACTACTCACAAAGCATATTCATGTTCATAATCAGAGGGGTATTAATATGCATAATGGATCTGAACATATGATCTTCCACCAAGTAAACCAACTAGCATCAACTACAAGGAGTAATCAACACTACTAGCAAACCACAGGTACCAATCTGAGGTTTGGATACAAAGATTAGATACAAGAGATGAACTAGGGTTTGAGATGAGATGGTGCTGGTGAAGATGTTGATGGAGATTGACCCCCTCCCAATGAGAGGATCGTTGGTGATGACGATGGTGATGATTTCCCCCTCCCGGAGGGAAATTTCCCTGGCAGAACAGCTCTGCCGGAGCCCTAGATTGGTTCCGCCTCGTGGCGGCGGAGTTTCTTCCCCAAAGCTTACTTACTATTTTTTCTCGGACGAAAGACCTCATATAGCAGAAGATGGGCATCGGAGGGCCACCAGGGAGCCCACGAGCCAGGGGGCCCGCCCAGGGGGGTAGGGCGCGCCCCAACCCTCGTGGCCAAGGTGTGGCCCCCCTCTGAAACTTCTTTCGCCCAATATTTTTTATATATTCTGGAAATAACTTCCGTGAAGTTTTAGGACTTTTGGAGCTGTGCAGAATAGGTTTGTAATATTTTCTCCTTTTCCAGCCCAGAATCCCAGCTGCCGGCATTCTCCCTCTTCATGTAAACCTTGTAAAATAAGAGAGAATAAGCATAAGTATTGTGACATAATGTGTAATAACAATCCATAATGCAATAAATATCAATATAAAAGCATGATGCAAAATGGACGTATCAACTCCCCCAAGCTTAGACCTCGCTTGTCCTCAAGCGAAAGCCGAAATCGAAAAATATGTCCACATGTTTGGAGATAGAGGTGTCGATAAAAATAAAATACTAGCATGAAGGCATCATGATCATTCTTATAACAACAACATATATATATATAGTCATATGATCTATTATGCTAAAGTAATAATTCAATCACAATTTCAAGTATAAATTATAAACTTCATTGAGAACCAACAAACTCTAATCTCAGTTATTGAGGCAATTGCAATTTATCATAACATAGGAAAGAGTCAATATAAGAGCTTTTCAGCAAGTCCACATACTCAACTATCATTTAGTATTTCACAATTGCTGACACTCACGCGATATTTATGGTTATGAAGTTTTAATAGGACACAGAGAAATATAGGGGCTTATAGTTTTGCTTCCCAATGTTTTACCTCAAGGGTAATGTCAACAATAATAGTTCATGAAAACTCACATCCAATTTGCTATATATATCTGGATCTTTCCAACACATTGTGCTTGCCAAAGGATAAAATTAAAAAGGGAAAGGTGAATATCACCATGACTCTTTGCATGAAGTATAAGACAAGAATAAAAGATAGGCCCTTCGCAGAGGGAAACGGAGGTTGTCATGCGCTTTTATGGTTGGATGCACAAAATCTTAATGCAAAAGAACGTCACTTTATATTGCCACTTGTGATATGGACCTTTATTATGCAGTCCGTCGCTTTTATTTCTTCCATATCACAAGATCGTATAAAGCTTATTTTCTCCACACTAATAAGACATACATATTTAGAGAGCAATTTTTATTGCTTGCACCGATAACAACTTACTTGAAGGATCTTACTCAATCCATAGGTAGATATGGTGGACTCTCATGGAAAAACTGGGTTTAGGGATATTTGGAAGCACAAGTAGTATCTCTACTTGGTGCAAAGAAATTGGCTAGCACGAGAGGGAAAGGCAAGCTCAACATGTTGGATAATCCATGACAATATAATTTATCTTAGATGTAAGAAAACATAACCCATTACGTTGTCTTCCTTGTCCAACGTCAACTCTTTAGCATGTCATATTTTAATGAGTGCTCACAATCATAAAAGATGTCCAAGATAGTATATTTATATGTGAACCTCTCTTTCTTTATTACTTCATATTAATTGCAATGATGACCAAAACTATGTTTGTCAACTCTCAACAACTTTTATTCATCATACTCTTTATATGTGAGCTCATTACTCTTCATAAGATCCATATGATCTCTTTATTTATTTTTATTTCTTCTCTTTTATTTTATTCCCTCAAGATCGTAGCAAAATAAGCAAGCCCTTGACTCAACACTAATCTTTATTATATAGCTCACGGACTCGATTACATAGGAAGATCATAAAGCAAAGCTCACAACTAGATCATACTAAAACTTTATTCTACTAGATCAAGATATTATCAAAAGGATCGAACTAAGAAAAACGGTAAAGATAAAAGTGATGGTGATACGATACCGGGGCACTCCCCCAAGCTTGGCAGTTGCCAAGGGGAGTGCCCATACCCATGTGTTTATGTCTCCTTCTTCGGGGGTGGTGATGTGATATTCTTGGCGATGATGCCCCGCAAGATACGATTCTCTTCTTCGAGCTTATTGACTTGCTGCTTGAGGCCCATTATTTCCTTACGGAGCTTGCTCGTGACGGCTAAAGCTCCCTTCACCCAAGAATGTTGCATAGATGTGGGAGAACAAGTAACACTCTTTTTCATATTTTCATAAGAAAGAAATCTAACATTGGAAGGGATGACCGAGTTTGGAATAGCCGAGCTCTGTAGTTCCCCCATGGTGAATCCTGCTCGGAGGCGGGAAGTAACTTCTTCATCCTCCTCCATGGCATCTATCCTTTTCAAATCGGCCTCCATCTCTTCCTCAGTTGATGGCCCAAAGTGTTCATCATTGCTGTTTGCTCTTGGCCCCGGTGTTGGATGAGACACTCGACTCTCCCCGACTGACTCTTGATAAGACATCTTGCTCTAAATCTGCAACAGAAACATCTCGAAACAAAGACAAGAGATATTTGTGTGATACGGTGGTCAAAACCTTCGAGAGATTATATAATGAATTTCTACCGACCAAAGAAGTATCGTGCAAGAAAACGGAGTCCGGAGAGCACACGAGGTGCCCACGAGGCAGGGGGTAGGGCGCGCCCTCCGCCCTCGTGGAAGCCCCGTGTCCTTTCCGGTCTGCTTCTTATTTTCCTATTTTTTATATATTCTAAAACGGAGAAATATTGCCATTAGAACTGTTTTGGAGTCGGTTTACTTACCGTATGTAACATCCCAAATTTTCAATTTGGAATGTTATACATAGATCATCCATCCATATCATGTTTTATTGCTTTTTAGTTCCGTAATCCTCGAAATCCTAAGCATCTCAAGGACCCTTGGAGAGAGTTGGGGATTTCCCGGTCTTCATATTTGATTCTTTTATCAAATAATGAAAAGAGGATTTGATTTTAATTATTTCTCTTCGAAAAATATTTCACATTAAAAATTAAACATAGGAGATAATATGACTTCTCCAAAATAAATGAAATATTGGAGGAAAAATATTAAAATCATGAAATTGATTTTTATTTGATTTTATTCGGATTTTATTTGCATTAGAAAAATTGCATGTTTTTCAAAATTGCATTTTAGGGCCAAGAAAATGTTCATCTTGTTCTAAATATTTTATTTAGACGGTGAAAAATTGTTTTGGCATTTTTAGGTTTTTATTTATTTTTTTCTAGGATTTTATTTCGGTCGGTGAAGTTTAAAAAAAGAGGTTCCGCGCCGACTGGGCCTAAGGCCCAGCCGCGCCAGGCCGCCGCTGCCGCTGCCGCCTCCTGCGCGTGCTGCCGCCGCCGCCACTCGGACCGGAGTCCGAGTTGGACTTCGCCTCCGCCGCGCCTTGCCGCCGCCACTCGGACCGGAGTCCGAGTTGGACTTCGCCTCCGCCGCGCCTTGCCCCCTCCTCCAAGTCGCCGCCCCCGCCCCTTTATATACGTCGCCACCCCCGCCCCCAACACCACCACCATCGCCGCCGCAGTCGCCGCTGCCTCGCGTAGCCGCCGCCGCCCGCGCTCGCCGCCGCCTAGCGCCGCCGTCGCCAAGCCCCGTCGCCCCGTGAGCCGCCGCCCCGCACCCCGCCCCGCCGGAGCCCCTCGCCGAAGGTAGCCACCGCGCCCCGCCGCCGGTTTTTTTATAAAAATCGTTTGTTTTTTTTCAGAAACCCTAGATCCGTTTTTTCAGATTCGCCGGTTTTTCTCGGTTCTTCTAGTTAGCGGACGTTCGTCCGAACGTTCGTTTTAACGAACGGTTCCTCGCCCGTTAGAAACAACTAACGAACGCTCGTTCATTAGTCTGTTCGTGAGTTTTCTTTTATCGGATTTATTCCGCGATTTTTCTGATCGTGATTTCTGATCCGATCTTAATTTCTGTTTATCTTTTCGCTCGTTTAACGGAATCAGGCGATTCAAGTTCCTGGAGTTTCGTCTCGAAACCCTCTTTCCGTTTAACCAACTCAAACAAGTTTTGCTACTGTAAAATTTGACCTAGTTTCAGATTAGTAAACGAAGCTTCTTTCTTTCGCCGTCTGAGTTTCGTTGCTCCGTTTGTTTTGATTCTTTTTGCAAACCGGAGTTCTTAATTTGAACTTTCTGGTCAAACTCTCTTATTTGAGTTTTGCTTGTGCATCGTTGCTTGTTACTTATATATGTTATTGTTTGCTTGCGATAGAATTTCCGGAGTGCGAAGCGTGTTACTATGAGTCTCTAGGATTCGCGGATCATCAGCAAGGCAAGTAACACTTTGATCATATCCCATTATTACCCAGTTTTTATGCATTAGTTCCAATCCTCAAACATTGCATGATTAGGATGTCATTAACTTGTGGGTTGGGAAGTAGTTGCTGAGGTAGAACCTATTGCCCTGTTACATTCAAACCCTTGGGAGTTACTTCTACGTATTGCTTATTGCTATGCTATGCTCGTAGACGTGGTTTTGGGTTTGAGTGAAATTCATGTCAGATGTGAGATTGTTAATTAATGGTTCAACTTAAGGTGGCAACTTAATCAAACAACTGGGTGGATTGAGGCACCTGGGGAACCCAGTGTTGTCTGTTTTTTTGGAAATCCCGGGGTACCCGTGTGATCTTCCTATGGACCGCCACCCAGGCTCAAAGGGAACTGAGATGATTCATGCTAGAAACTTCCGTGTGCAGCCACAAGCTATTATGGGCTCTAGCATAGTTGAGTAAGTTATGTGAAGCTCTTGAAGAGGTAGATCAGCAGGTAGTGGGTTTTGTAGGTTTGGTATGGTCTACCCGGAGTAGAGAGTTAATGTTTTTGAAAGACCGTGTCTCGGTCATCCGTTTCTCAAATACCATGTAGTGCGAGAAATCCAACGGAGGCGATCGAGTCTTGTGGGGAAAAGTGTGCAAACCTCTGCAGAGTGTACAATCTAATCATGGTTAGCCGTGTCCCCGGTTATGGACAATTCTTGAGTATCTAGTACTTGGGTTATCACATGTATCTCACCATGCTTAATTAATACTGTTGGGTTGTTAATCACTTTAATTGGGATTGAGTTGGGGTTACCTTCTCAATGATGTTTCAACCACCATGATAGTAAAATTAAAATCTATTCTGTTGTTGTAGGGAAAAATTGGCTTTTCGCAAAACTACAACCATACAGCTTTCCACTAGCCATATATGCATGTAGTGATAGCATTATTCTGTTTCTGCTCTACTGTGTTATATTGCCAGCATACTCCATGTGCTGACCCATTTTCGGGCTGCAACGTATTATGTTGCAGACTTTTCAGACGAGGAGTAAGGTTCGTTAGGTCGTTTCCGTGCAGCTCAACTATGCCGTTGGAGTTGATGGACTCACCTTATCTTCCAAGCCTTCCGCTGTTATCGCATTAGATGGCCTTAAGCCATATTATTGTAATAAGTTCTCTTTGGAGACATTCGATGTAATAGTGTGTGATTGCTACTCTGTTATAAATCCTTCGAGTACTGTGTGTGTCAGCATTACCGATCCAGGGATGATACTGAAGCACAAAGACTTGACCATCTGAGGTCGGGTCGCTACACCATACCACGTACCTATTCCTTTTTGGAGTCTGAAACGTTCTGGAAAGTGCCCCTTATGTATTCCTCCGGGTTACGGTTTCAATAATATTAGTTTCAACATTTATGGGATTACCTGAGATATAATGTTTGATTCTTTGACCGTTCACCACCTTCGGATTTGTGCCTTCGAAGTTGTTGATTTTTATGGCACCGGAACGATAGACCTCCTTGATAACATAAGGACATATGGCAAAAAATCTTAAATGAGAGTTGTATAACAATACATAATCACCTACATTGAACTCATGTTTTTGTATCCTTTTATCATGCCATCTTTTAACTTTTTCTTTAAACAGCTTGGCGTTTTCATAAGCATGGGTTCTCCATTCATCAAGTGAGCTAATGTCAAAAATCCTCTTCTCACCGGCAAGTTTGAAGTCATAGTTGAGCTCTTTAATAGCCCAATATGCCTTATGTTCTAATTCAAGAGGTAAGTGACATGCTTTACCATAAACCATTTTATACGGAGACATACCCATAGGATTTTTGTATGCAGTTCTATAAGCCCATAATGCATCATCAAGTTTCTTGGACCAATTCTTTCTAGATCTATTAACAATCTTTTGCAAAATTAATTTAAGCTCTCTATTGCTAAGTTCTACTTGACCACTAGACTGTGGATGATATGGAGATGCAATTCTATGATTAACATCATACTTGGCAAGCATTTTACGAAAGGCACCATGAATAAAATGTGAACCACCATCAGTCATTAAATATCTAGGGACTCCGAACCTCGGAAAAATAACTTCTTTAAGCATCTTAATAGAGGTGTTATGATCAGCACTACTAGTTGGAATAGCTTCTACCCACTTAGTAATGTAATCAACAGCAACTAAAATATGTGTATACCCATTAGAGGAAGGACACAGTCCCATATAATTGAAGCCCCAAACATCAAATGGTTCAATAACAAGTGAATAATTCATAGGCATTTCTTGATGTCTACTAATATTACCAATTCTTTGACATTCATTGCAAGACAAAACAAACTTACGGGCATCCTTGAAGAGAGTAGGCCAAGAAAAACCGGATTGCAATACCTTGTGTGTAGTTCTATCTCTAGCATGGTGTCCTCCATAAGCTTCAGAGTGACATTTGCGTAAGATCTGTTCATGTTCATGCTCAGGTACACAACGTCTAATAACACCATCTACTCCTTCTTTATAAAGATGTGGGTCATCCCAGAAGTAATGTCTTAAATCATATAAGAACTTTTTCTTTTGCTGGTATGTGAAACTAGGTGGTATAAACTTAGCAACAATATAATTGGCATACCATGGAGCAGTACGAGAAGCATTTATGACAGCTAATTGTTCATTAGGAAAGCTATCATCAATAGGTAGTGGGTCATCAAGAACATTCTCTAACCTAGACAAGTTATCTGCAATGGGGTTCTCAGCTCCCTTTCTATCAATAATATGCAAATCAAATTCTTGTAGTAGGAGAACACATCTAATAAGCCTAGGTTTAGCATCTTTCTTTTCCATAAGATATTTAATAGAAGCACGATCAGTCCGAATAGTTACTTTAAAATCAACAATATAAGGTCTGAACTTATCACAAGCAAATACAACTGCTAAGAATTCTTTTTCAGTACTAGCATAATTTCTTTGGGCGCTGTCTAGAGTTTTACTAGCATATTGGATAACATTTAATTTCTTATCAACTCTTTGTCCTAGAACATCACCTACAGCATAATCACTAGCATCGCACATAATTTCAAAGGGTAAATTCCGATCAGGTGGCTGAACAATAGGTGTAGAAATCAAGGCTTTCTTAAGTATTTCAAATGCTTCTACACAATCATCATCAAAGACAAAAGGGATATCTTTTTGTAATAGGTTAGTCAGAGGCCGAGAATTTTTTTAGAAGTCCTTAATGAACCTCCTATAAAAACCGGCATGACCAAGGAAACTTCTTATACCTTTGATGTCCTTGGGACACGACATCTTTTCAATAGCATCAACTTTAGCTTTGTCAACTTCAATACCTCTTTCAGAAATTTTATGCCCCAAGACAATACCTTCATTAACCATAAAGTGGCACTTCTCCCAATTCAAGACAAGGTTAGTTTCTTCACATCTCTGCAAAACTCGATCAAGGTTGCTCAAGCAATCATCAAAAGAGGATCCATAAACAGAGAAATCATCCATGAAAACTTCACAGATCTTTTCACAAAAGTCAGAGAATATAGCCATCATGCATCTTTGAAAGGTAGCAGGTGCATTACATAAACCAAAAGGCATACGTCTATAAGCAAAGGTACCGAAAGGGCAAGTAAAAGTAGTCTTTTCTTGATCATCAGCTGGCACAAGTATCTGAGAGAAACCAGAATAACCATCTAGAAAGCAAAAATGTGTATGTTTAGATAATCTTTCTAGCATTTGATCAATGAAAGGCAAAGGGTAATGATCCTTTTTAGTAGCTTTATTTAATTTGCGGAAATCAATTACCATCCTATAACCTGTAATAATTCTTTGCGGAATCAATTCGTCTTTATCATTAGGAACAACAGTAATACCTCCTTTCTTAGGGACACAATGGACAGGGCTTACCCACTGACTATCAGCAACGGGATAAATTATACCTGCCTCAAGGAGCTTTAATATTTCCTTTCTTACCACTTCTTTCATCTTAGGATTGAGCTGTCGTTGGTGATCAATAACTGGTTTGGCATCTTTCTCCAAATTTATTTTGTGTTGACATAGAGTGGGACTAATGCCCTTAAGATCATCAAGAGTCTATCCAATAGCAGCACAGTGCTTCTTCAGAATTTTCAATAATCTCTCTTCTTCATGCTCTGAAGGGTTAGCACTAATAATAACAGGATATATCTTCTTTTCATCGAGATAAGCATATTTAAGAGTATCAGGCAATGTTTAAGCTCAAACATGGGATCACCCTTGGGTGGAGGAGGATCCCCTAGGATTTCAACAAGCAAGTTGTGTTTCAGAATAGGTCCCTGTTTAAAGAATACTTCATCTATTTCCCTTCTTTCATTCATGAACATATCATTTTCATGGTCTAGCAAATATTGTTCTAAAGGATCAGTAGGAGGCACAACAATAGAAGCAAGACCAATAATTTCATCTTTACTAGGCAATTCTTTATCATGGGGTTGTCTACGAACTTTAGCAAAATTAAACTCATGAGACATATCCCCTAAACCAACAAAAACAATATCCTTATTGCAGTCTATCTTAGCATTAACATTATTCAAGAAGGGTCTACCAAATATACTGGGACAAAAGTCATCTTGTGGGGAACCGAGAACAAGAAAATCAGCAGGGTATTTAACTTTCCCACACAAGACTTCAGCATCTCTAACAATCCCAATCGGTGAAATAGTATCTCTATTGGCAAGTTTAATGGTAACATTGATATCTTCTATCTCAGCAGGTGCAATATCATGCATAATTTCTTGGTATAAAGAATGGGGTATTGCACTTGCACTAGAACCCATATCACATAAGCCATGATAACAATGATATCCTATTTTAACAGAAATAACATGCATGCCTACAACAGGTCTATGTTTATTTTTAGCATCAGGTCTAGCAATTCTAGCAGCTTCATTGCAGAAGTAAATAACATGCCCATCAATATTATCGGCCAAGAGATATTTAACCATAGCAATACTAGGTTCAACTTTAATTTGCTCAGGGGGTTTAGGTGTCTTAATATTACTTTTGTTAACCAGAGTTGAAGCTTTAACATGATTCTTTATTCTAACAAGGAAAGGTGGTTTCTCAATATAAGCAGCAGGAACAATAGGATTATCATAAGTGATACTCTTTTCTTCAACTTTAATAGGTTCAACTGCTTTTACTTCAATGGGAGGATTATATTTAAACCACTTCTCCTTAGGGAGATCAACATGAGTAGCAAAGGATTCACAAAAAGAAGCTACTATCTCAGAGTCAAGTCCATATTTAGTGCTAAATTCACGAAAAGCATCGGTATCCATAAAAGATTTAACACAATCAAACTTAGATGTTATACCTGACTCCTTACCTTTGTCGAGGTCCCAATCTTCAGAGTTGCGTTTAATTCTTTCCAATAAATCCCATTTGAATTCAATAGTCTTCATCATAAAAGATCAAGTACAAGAAGTATCGAGCATGGAGCGATTACTGAGAGAAAGCCGAGCATAATTTTTTTGAATAATCATTTCTCTTGAGAGCTCATGATTGGGGCATGAATATAACATTGACTTAAGCCTCCCCAAGCTTGAGCGATGCTTTCTCCTTTGCGAGGCCAAAAATTATAAATATAATTACGATCACGATGAACAAGATGCATAGGATAAAACTTCTGATGAAATTCCAATTTCAATCGCTTGTAGTCCCATGATCCTATATCATCACATACCTATACCATGTCAATGCCTCTCCCTTAAAATATAAAGGGAAGACCTTCTTCTTGATAACATCATCGTGCATACCTGCAAGCTTAAATAATCCACAAACTTCATCCACATAGATTAAGTGTAAATCGGGATGCAATGTTCCATCTCCTGCAAAAGGATTAGCTAGCAGTTTCTCTATCATACCCGAAGGAATTTCAAAGTAAACATTTTCAGTAGGTTCAGTAGGTTGAGGAGCAACTCTTTGCTCCACTGGTCAGGGTGAAGATACCCCGAACAAGCCCCTCAAAGGATTATGTTCCATAGTAACAAGTGACAGTAAATTTCAGCACACTATATAAATTTTTCCTTACCAAATTCCACCTACCAAAGGCGCTCCACTCCCCGGCAACGACGCCAGAAAAGAGTCTTGATGAGCCACAAGTGTAGGGGGTCTATCATAGCTTTTCGATAAGTAAGAGTGTCGAACCCAACGAGGAGCAGAAGGAAATGATAAGCAGTTTTTTAGTAAGGTATTCTCTGCAAGCACTGAAATTATCAGAACAGATAGTTTTGTGATAAGGTAATTTGTGACGAGTAGCTGATACGTCTCCAATGTATCTATAATTTTTTATTGCTCCATGCTATTATATTATCTATTTTGGATGTTAATGGGCTTTATTTTACACTTTTACATCATTTTTGGGACTAACCTACTAACCGGGGGCCCGGCCCAAATTGTTGTTTTTTTGCCTATTTTAGAGTTTCGCCGAAAAGGAATATCAAACGGAGTCCAAACGAAATGAAACCTCCGGGAACGTGATTTTCTCAACGAACGTGATCCAGGAGACTTGGAGTGGGCGCCAAGAAACAATCGAGGAAGCCACGAGGCAGGGGGCGCGCCCTCCACCCTCGTGGGCCCCTCTTTGCTCCACCGACGTACTTCTTCCTCCTATATATATCCACGTACCCCCCAAACATCCAGGAGCACCACGAAAACCTAATTCCACCGCCGCAACCTTCTGTACCCGAGAGATACCATCTTGGGGCCTTTTCTGAAGCTCCACCGGAGGGGGCATTGATCACGGAGGGCCTCTACATCAACTCCATGCCCTCTCCGGTGATGTGTGAGTAGTTTACTTCAGACCTACGAGTCCATAGTTATTAGCTAGATGGCTTCTTCTCTACCTCTGGATCTCAATACAAAGTTCTCCTCGATCTTCTTGGAGATCTATTCGATGTAATCTTCTTTTGCGGTGTGTTTGTCGAGATCCGATGAATTGTGGGTTTATGATCAAGTTTATCTATGAGCAATATTTGAATGTCCACTGAATTCTTTTATGTATGATTGGTTTATCCTTGCAAGTCTCTTCAAATTATCATTTTGGTTTGGCCTACTAGATTGATCTTTCTTGCAATGGGAGAAGTGCTTAGCTTTGGGTTCAATCTTGCGGTGCTTGATCCCAGTGACAGAAAGGGAAACGACACATATTGTATTGTTGCCATCGAGGATAAAAAGATGGGGTTTACATCATATTGCATGAGTTTATCCCTCTACATCATGTCATCTTACTTAAAGCATTACTCTGTTCTTATGAACTTAATACTCTAGATGCATGCTGGATAGCGGTCGATGTGTGGAGTAATAGTAGTAGATGCAGAATCGTTTCGGTCTACTTGTCACGGACGTGATGCCTATATACATGATCATACCAAGATATTCTCATAATTATTCGCTAGATGGCTTCTTCTCTCTCTTGGAGTGGGCGTCAAGAAACAATCGAGGAAGCCACAAGGCAGGGGCGCGCCTACCCCCTCTGGGTGCGCCCTCCACCCTCGTGGGCCCCTCGTTGCTCCACTGACGTACTTCTTCCTCCTATATATATCCATGTACCCCCCAAACATCCAGGAGAACCACGAAAACCTAATTCCACCGCCGCAACCTTTTGTACCCAAGATATCCCATCTTGGGGCCTTTTCCGGAGCTCCGCCAGAGGGGGCATTGATCACGGAGGGCCTCTACATCAACTCCATGGCCTCTCCGGTGATGTGTGAGTAGTTTACTTCAGACCTACAGGTCCATATTTATTAGCTAGATGGCTTCTTCTCTCTCTTTGGATCTCAATACAAAGTTCTCCTCGATCTTCTTGGAGATCTATTCGGTGTAATCTTCTTTTGCGGTGTGTTTGTCGAGATCCGATGAATTGTGGGTTTATGATCAAGTTTATCCATGAACAATATTTGAATCTCCTTTGAATTCTTTTATGTATGATTGGTTTATCTTTGCAAGTCTCTTCAAATTATCAGTTTGGTTTGGCCTACTAGATTGATCTTTCTTGCAATGGGAGAAGTGCTTAGCTTTGGGTTCAATCTTGCGGTGCTCGATCCCAGTGACAGAAAGGGAAATGACACGTATTGTATTGTTCCCATCGAGGATAAAAAGATGGGGTTTACACCATATTGCATGAGTTCATCCCTCTACATCATGTCATCTTGCTTAAGGCGTTACTCTGTTCTTATGAACTTAATACTCTAGATGCATGCTGGATAGCGGTCGATGTGTGGAGTAATAGTAGTAGATGCAGAATCGTTTCGGTCTACTTGTCGCGGACATGATGCCTATATACATGATCATACCTAGATATTCTCATAATTATTCGCTTTTCTATCAATTGCTCGACAGTAATTCATTTACCCACCGTAATACTTATGCTCTTGAGAGAAGCCACTGGTGAAACCTATGCCCCCCGGGTCTATCTTCCATCATATTAATCTTCCAACACTTAGTTATTTCTATTGTCGTTTATTTTACTTTGCATCTTTATTTCTCTTTATCATAAAAATACCAAAAATATTATCTTATCATATCTATCAGATCTCACTCTCGTAAGTGACCGTGAAGGGATTGACAACCCCTTATCATGTTGGTTGCGAGGTTCTTATTTGTTTGTGTAGGTGTGTGGGACTCGAGCATGGTCTCCTACTGGATTGATACCTTGGTTCTCAAAAACTGAGGGAAATACTTACGCTACTTTACTGCATCACCCTTTCCTCTTCAAGGGAAAACCAACACAGTGCTCAAGAGGTAGCAAGAAGGATTTCTGGTGTCGTTGCCGGGGAGATTCGCGCCAAGTCAAGTCAAGATTTGACTCCTGACAATGAGCCATTTCTGGCGCCGTTGCCGAGGAGTCTACGCACAAGTCAAGACATACCAAGTACCCATCACAAACTCTTATCCCTCGCATTACATTATTTTCCGTTTGCCTCTCGTTTTCCTCTCCCCCACTTCACCCTTGCCATCTTATTCGCCCTCTCTTTTTCCGTTCGCCTCTTTTTCGCTTGCTTCTTGTTTGATCATGTGTTGGATTGGTTGCTTGTCACGATATGTAACTCCCCAAGACCGGAGCTTCAGATGCCTTCCAGGGTTTCCGGGTTTCGTCGTGTGATTTGTTTGGTTCACCGCTTTCATCTTTGCATCATGTGCATTGCATCATGTCATTTTTTTTCTTTCTTAACTCAACTAAATAAATTGCATGGATCTTCGGTCCATTTAAATTGAGGGATATTCACTATGGTGATTACTCTTTAAAACTTATTCTCCCAATATTTTAGGGAGCTATATAAATTATATTCCCATTATGTGGAATTACCTTAACACACTTGCAAAAATCCCAAAGCCTTTTATTATTTCAACTCTTGGCCTCTAACTTTGCCACATGTCCTTTCATCATTTTCCGGAGCTCCACCTAATTTCTTGACATTTTTGGGCACTTCGAAAAACCTATCCTAGCTCAAACCTTTTGAATTAAATTCAAAGGAATTTGAATTTAATCTTTCAAACTTGACCTTTTTCTATTTTCCCGGACCGTGAACATTTTTTTCTGAGTCCGTGAAAATTATCCCCGTGCCCAAATTCTTCCTCTAACCTTCTCTTCTCTTTTTTCCTTCTCTTATTTTCTTTGTTTTTGTAAAGAGAAGGAGATGGGAGAGAAAAGAGCCCGGCTGGGCCTCCCAGCCCAGCTGCAACCTGCCAAGCCGGCTCCATCCGCGCTGGCCCATTTGGCCCAAGGCCTCCCGCAGGCCCAGCCGTGCCTATAACCCTAGCCTCGCAGCCACGCTCTCTCCCGATCCCCATCTCTCCCCCTCGTTCCTGTGCCGCCGCCACACATCGACGCCAGGGAGAGCGCCCGATCTCCTCTGCCTCCTCCTCTCTCGCTCCCTGTTCGACCCCCACGCCAGGTCCCTCTGTCGGCGACCTCCGCCGCCTTGAAGCCTCTGCTTCTCCTCGCTGGCAGGACTCCTGCGCCTCCTCCATGGCCCTCCTCCTCCGGCCTCCTCATCGTCCTGCCATGGACGCCGAGCTCGAAGCTCCGGCCGACCCTGCCTCCATGACCTTTGCCGAGCAGTCCCTCTCCTGGAGCCGCTCGCTGCTGTTGCTTTTCATCGAGGCGCCAAGTTCCGTCGATCTGCAGCCATCTCCCTCGCGCCCTTCCTCCTCGCCGGCGTTCTACTCGAGGACCAGCCCCGCGCACCCCTGTGCTCGCGGGCAGGGGACCCCAAGAGCGCCGCGTCGTCTCCCTACCTCGCCTGCGCTGCCGGCGTCAACAACTAATAGTGGACCGGAGCCCCTGCCTTGCTCCACCACATCGCCGCACATCCGGCCATCGACGTCCAACTCCTCACCAGCCCGCAGCTACCTCGAGCAGTCCTACCACGGCCATCACCTCCCCGACGCCCTTGCTGCTGCTGCTAGACCACCTCGGTGCCACCAGGGAGTACCATGGCAAGTACAACGACTTACGGCACACGGACGACCACCGCACCGAACGCCAAAGTATAGGATGACCCGCGAGGCCCCTGGACGCCAAGTACCACGATGTCGGTGCCCCTCAAGTTCGGCTACACGAAAACGCCAAGTACCCCTACAAACCGTGTACGACTACCGGCGCCGAAGTCCGCGAGTACCACTACGTTTGCGATGTACATCTACACCAAGACTGGACCGACAAGTATTGCGAGAACATTTGTACCTCTACCATCGCCGTGGATCCGACAAGTACCCCTACAACAAGTGTACCTCTACCTCGTCTTCGGAATCGCTAAGAACGTCAAGTACCCCTTCGAGATGACGAGATCGGCAAGTTCGAATGACCCCAAGTACTTCTTCGAAATGACCGAGTACCATTACCATCGGGCGCTTGAACGACTACTTCCTCTACTTCCCACGACGACCCGTGAACAACTACTTCCCCTTCGACACGTGTACCCCTACCCCCGAACTCGATCCGTTCCGATAATGCACGCTTCAAAGGTATAACCCCGAGACGACATCCGTGAACGAATGCTTGTGATGTTTGAGATGCTCATGTTTGCACCATGTCCAATTTGTCACCCGTTTCCTTGTCGCCAACTCGTGGGACGCCCGGAATCCGGGAGCGTCCCACCATCTTTTGAACGCATCCGCACACTTCTCCTTTGCATCGGTATCTCAATCGAGTTACCGGAACCGGAATGTTGCCGTGACACCATTTCCGTTGTCGTTGCCATGGCACCCCTTTAGTTTTCGCCACGATGACAAATGCCTCATATCTTATCATGTCAACGTTTTCATAAATACTGCATAAAACTTGCACATGTCATTCGCATCATGATAATAACATTTAAATGTTTAAAATTGTTGTTGCACCAAATTGATAATTGCATATGGGGATTTGCAGGATTTGTTGTTTGTTATATCCGTCCCCATTTAAATTGTCTAGATGGTATAGTTTTGTTATGTTTTCACCTCTTGACTTGCTTAACAACATTTAATATTGCTGAGTACATAAACAAGATCGAACTAAATAAGTCACGTGGTGTTTCGTCAATATGCAACGGAGTTGCATATTGAGCTCCACTTAATTTGTAGGGTTGTTTGTGCACTTTGCCATGCCATGACTCATTAAACCGGACATGCATCATACTTGTTGTGCATCTTGCCATGTTGTGGTGGTTGTTTACTATGTTGTGTGCTTCTTTTCCGGTGTTGCTTCTTCGGGTTGGTTCCGGTAACGTCGCGTTTGTGAGGACCCGTTCGACTACGTCCGTTTGTCTTCTTCATGGACTCGTTCTTCTTCCTTGTGGGATTTCAGGCAAGATGATCATACCCTCCAAATCACTACTATCTTTGCTATGCTAGTTTGCTCGCTCTTTTGCTATGCCATTGCTACGATGCCTACCACTTGCTTGCAAGCCTCCCAAATTGCCATGTCAAACCTCTAACCCACCATTGTCCTAGCAAACCGTTGCTTGGCTATGTTACCGCTTTGCTCAGCCCCTCTTATAGCGTTGCTAGTTGCAGGTGAAGATTGGAGGCCGTTCCTTGTTGGAACATCATTTATTTACTTGTTGGGATATCACTATATTGCTATGTTATCTTAATGCATCTATATACTTGGTAAAGGGTGGAAGGCTCGGCCTCTCGCCTAGTGTTTTGTTCCACTCTTGCCGCCCTAGTTTCCGTCATATCGGTGTTATGTTCCCAGATTTTGCGTTCCTTACGCGGTTGGGTTATAATGGGAACCCCTTGATAGTTCGCCTTGATTAAAGCTTTTCCAGCAATGCCCAACATTGGTCTTACCATTTGCCACCTAGCCTTTTCTTTCCCTTGGGTTCTGCAGACTCAAGGGTCATCTTATTTTAACCCCCCCGGGCCAGTGCTCCTCTGAGTGTTGGTCCGACCGAGTATACTGCGGGGCCACCTTGGGGCAACTTGAGGGTTGGTTTTACTCGTAGGATGTCTCATCTGAGTGTGCCCTGAGAAAGAGATATGTGCAGCTCCTATCGGGATTTGTCGGCACATTCGGGCGGTGTTGCTGGTCTTGTTTTAACCTGTCGAAGTGTCTTGAGTTACCGAGATACCGAGTCTGATCGGAACGTCTTGGGAGGAGGTCTATTCCTTCGTTGACCGTGAGAGCTTGTCATGGGCTAAGTTGGGACTCCCCTGCAGGGATTGAACTTTCGAAAGCCGTGCCCGCGGTTATGGGCAGATGGGAATTTGTTAATGTCCGGTTGTAGATAACTTGAACCTTAACTTAACTAAAATGAATCAACCGAGTGTGTTACCGTGATGGCCTCTTCTCGGCGGAGTCCGGGAAGTGGACACAGTGTTGGAGTAATGTTTACGCAGGTTGTTCTCTAGCTTCTCGCTCGTGCTTTGCCTCCTCTTCTCGCTCTCTTTTGCGAATAAGTTAGCCACCATACTTGCTAGTCGCTTGCTGCAGCTCCACTCATATTTTACCTTGCCATACCTATAAGCTTAAATAGTCTTGATCGCGAGGGTGCGAGATTGCTGAGTCCCTGTGGCTCACAGATTACTACAACACCAGATGCAGGGATTGATGATTCCGCTCCAGGAGACGCGTATGAGCTCAAGTGGGAGTTCGACGAAGACTCTCAACGACACTATGTTTCCTTTCCTGATGATCAGTAGTGGTGCCCAGTTGGGGGTGAACGGGATCGTGTCGCATGTTGGGTTCTCTTTTATTTTGGCGTCGTAGTCGGGCCATGAGTGTTTGGATGATGTAATGTTATTTATGTACTTGATTGACGTGGCGAGTGTAAGCCAACTATGTTATCTCCCCTTTTATTATCATATTACATGGGATGTTGTGAAGATTGCCTAACTTGCGACATATGCCTTCCATGCGATTATGTCTCTAAGTCGTGCCTCGACACGTGGGAGCTATAGTCGCATCGAGGGTGTTATACGATGACTCTACCTAGATTTTGTGATCTTCACCTTAAAAGGTTAGAAGAGATCGAAAGCAACGTCAGGAGTTTTATGACTTTGCAATTTGAGCATAATAATTTCTTTAGGAACGAGCTTAAGGAACAAAAAAGCTTTATGGGTTATATGAATAAAGAGCTCGATGATATGTCTAAAGAATTTTATGGTTTGAAATCTCAGATTGCTCATCTCGAAAAATTAATTGCTGAAGTTTCGGATAAGCAGGCCACCTTAGTCAATAAGATGGCCGCTAAGCCGGATTTTTTTTATGAAAATAAAGATGAACATATAAAAGTTATTGATGTGTCTCCTATTAAATCTTTGTTTTGCAATATGAGTCTTGATAATAATGGGACTGAAGATGAGCCACCTTTACCTAGAAGGCGTTCCAAAAATTCTGAGTTTTTAGATCTTGATGTAAAAATTGGTAAAAGTGGGATTGAAGAAGTCAAAACTTTAAATAGCAATGAACCCACTATTTTGGATTTTAAGGAATTTAATTATGATAATTTCTCTTTGATAGATTGTATTTCCTTGTTGCAATCCGTGCTAAATTCTCTTGATGCTTATAGTCAAAATAAAGCTTTTACTAAACATATCGTTGATTCTTTGATGCAATCTTATGAAGAAAAACTTAAGTTGGAAGTTTCTATCCCTGGAAAACTCTATGATGAGTGGGAAACTACAATACAAATTAAAATTAAAGATCATGAGTGTTATGCTTTGTGTGATTTGGGTGCTAGTGTCTCCACGATTCCAAAAACTTTGTGTGATTTGCTAGGTTTCCGTGATTTTGATGATTGTTCTTTAAACTTGCACCTTGCAGATTCCACTATTAAGAAACCTACGGGAAGAGTTAATGATATTCTTATTGTTGCAAATAGGAACTATGTGCCCGTAGATTTCATTGTTCTTGACATAGATTGCAATCCTTCATGTCCTATTATTCTTGTAGACCTTTCCTTAGAACGATTGGTGCAATTAGTGATATGAAGGAAGGGAATATTAAATTCCAATTTTCATTAAGGAAGGGCATGGAACACTTTCCTAGAAATTAAATTAAATTACCATATGAATCTATTATGAGAGCCACTTATGGATTGCCTACCAAAGATGGTAATACCTAGATCTATCCTTCCTTTTATGCCTAGCTAGGGGCGTTAAACGATAGCGCTTGTTGGGAGGCAACCCAATTTTATTTTTATTCCTTGCTTTTTGCTCCTGTTTAGTAATAAATAATTTATCTAGCCTCTGTTTTGGTTGTGTTTTTTGTGTTTAATTAGTGTTTGTGCCAAGTAGAACCGTTGGGAAGACTTGGGGAAAGTCTTTTTTATCTTACTGTAACAAACAGAAACTTTAGCGCTCACGAGAATTGCTGCCATTTTTATTTGGAGATTGATATTTAGTTAATTATTTTTGCAGATGATTAATAGATAAATTCCTCACGTCCAGAAATTTATTTTAGAATTTTTGGGGTTCTAGAAGTTGCGTTAGCTACAGATTAATACAGACTGTTCCGTTTTTGACAGATTCTGTTTTTCTTGTCTTGTTTGCTTATTTTGATGAATCTATGGCTAGTAAAAGAGTTTATAAACCATAGAGAAGTTGGAATACAGTAGGTTTAACACCAATATAAATCAAGAATGATTTCATTACAGTACCTTGAAGTGGTGTTTTGTTTTCTTTCGCTAACGGAGCTCACGAGATTTTCTATTTTGAGTTTTGTGTTGTGAAGTTTTCAAGTTTTGGGTAAAGATTTGATGGATTATGGAACAAGGAGTGGCAAGATCCTAATCTTGGGGATGGCCATGGCACCCCAAGGTAAAATTCAAGGACACCAAAAAGCCTAAGCTTGGGGATGCCCCGGAAGGCATCCCCTCTTTCGTCTTCGTCTATCGGTAACTTTACTTGGAGCTATATTTTTATTCACCACATGATATGTGTTTTGCTTGGAGCGTCTTGTATGATTTGACTCTTTTCTTTTTAGTTTACCACAATCATCCTTGCTGTACACACCTTTTGAGAGAGACTCACATGTTTTCAAATTTATGAGAATACTCTATGTGCTTCACTTATATCTTTTGAGCTATATAGTTTCTGCTCTAGTTCTTCACTTATATCTTTTAGAGCACGTCGGTGGTTTTATTTTATAGAAATAATTGATCTCTCATGCTTCACTTATATTATTTTGAGAGTCCTTTAGAACAACATGGAAATTTGCTTTAATATAAAAACTTTCATACAAGTGCATTGAATACTATGAGAAGTTTGATACTTGATAATTGTTTTGAGATATGGAGATGGTGATATTAGAGTCATGCTAGTTGAGTAGTTGTGAATTTGAGAAATACTTGTGTTGAAGTTTGTGATTCATGTAGCATGCACGTATGGTGAACCGTTATGTGCTGAAGTCGGAGCATGATTTATTTATTGATTGTCTTCCTTATGAGTGGCGGTCGGGGACGAGCGATGGTCTTTTCCTACCAATCTATCCCCCTAGGAGCATGTGCATAATAATTTGTTTCGATAACTAATAGATTTTTGCAATAAGTATGTGAGTTCTTTATGACTAATGTTGAGTCCATGAATTATACACACTCTCACCCTTCCACCATTGCTAGCCTCTCTTGTATCGCGCAACTTTCGCCGGTACCTTAGACCCACCATATACCTTCCTCAAAACAGCCACCATACCTACCTATTATGGCATTTCCATAGCCATTCCGAGATATATTGCCATGCAACTTTCCACCGTTCCGTTATTATGACACGCTTCATCATTGTCATATTGCTTTGCATGATCATGTAGTTGACATCGTATTTGTGGCAAAGCCACCATTCATAACTCTTCATACATGTCACTC
Source organism: Triticum urartu (assembly GCF_003073215.2). NCBI lineage: Eukaryota > Viridiplantae > Streptophyta > Magnoliopsida > Poales > Poaceae > Triticum > Triticum urartu. Next base: position 205,081,062 of record NC_053028.1, on the reverse strand, counting down.
ATGCATCATTGCACATCCCGGTACACCGCCGGAGGCATTCACATAAAGTCATATTTTGTTCTAAGTATTGAGTTGTAATTCTTGAGTTGTAAGTAAACAAAGTGTGATGATCATCATTATTAGAGCATTGTCCCAAGTGAGGAAAGGATGATGGAGACTATGATTCCCCCACAAGTCGGGATGATACTCCGGACGAAAAAAGAAAGAAAAAAAAAGAGGCCATAAAAAAGAGAAGGCCCAAATAAAAAAATGAGAGAAAAAGAGAGAAGGGACAATTCTACTATCCTTTTTCCACACTTGTGCTTCAAAAGTAGCACCATGATCTTCATGATAGAGAATCTCTTATGATATCACTTTCATATACTAGTGGGAATTTTTCATTATAGAACTTGGCTTGCATATTCCAATGATGGGCTTCCTCAAAATGCCCTAGGTCTTCATGAGCAAGCGAGTTGGATGCACAGCCACTTAGTTTCTTTTGTTGAGCTTTCATACACTTATAGCTCTAGTGCATCCGTTGCATGGCAATCCCTACTCACTCACATCGATATCTATTGATGGGCATCTCCATAGCCCTTTGATACGCCTAGTTGATGTGAGACTATCTTCTCCTTTTTTGTCTTCTCCACAACCACCATTCTATTCCACATATAGTGCTATATCCATGGCTCACGCTCATGTATTGCGTGAAGATTGAAAAAGTTTGAGAACATCAAAAGTATGAAACAATTTCTTGGCTTGCCATCAGGGTTGTGCATGATTTAAATATTTTGTGTGGTGAAGATAGAGCATAGCCAGACTATATGATTTTGTAGGGATAACTTTCTTTGGCCATGTTATTTTGAGAAGACATAATTGCTTAGTTAGTATGCTTGAAGTATTATTATTTTTATGTCAATATTAAAATTTTATCTTGAATCTTTCGGATCTGAACATTAATGCCACAATAAAGAAAAAATTACATTGAGAAACATGTTAGAAAGCATTCCACATCAAAAATTCTTCTTTTATCATTTACCTACTCGAGGACGAGCATGAATTAAGCTTGGGGATGCTTGATACGTCTCCAACGTGTCTATAATTTTTGATTGCTCCATGCTATTATATTATCTATTTTGGATGTTAATGGGCTTTATTTTACACTTTTATATCATTTTTGGGACTAACCTACTAACCGGAGGCCCAACCCAAATTGCTGTTTTTTTTGCCTATTTAAGAGTTTCGCTGAAAAGGAATATCAAACGGAGTCCAAACGGAATGAAACCTTCGGGAACATGATTTTCTCAACGAACGTGATCCATGAGACTTGGAGTGGGCGTCAAGAAACAATCGAGGAAGCCACGAGTCGGGGGGGAGCGCCTACCCCCTGGGCGCGCCCTCCACCCTCGTGGGCCCCTCGTTGCTCCACCGACGTACATCTTCCTCTTATATATATCCACATACCCCCCAAACACTAGGAGCACCACAAAAACCTAATTCCACTGCCGCAACCTTCTGTACCCGAGAGATCCCATCTTGGGGCCTTTTCCGGAGCTCCGCCGGAGGGGGCATTGATCACGGAGGGCCTCTACATCAACTCCATGCCCTCCCGGTGATGTGTGAGTAGTTTACTTCAGACCTACGGGTCCATAGTTATTAGCTAGTTGGCTTCTTCTCTCTCTTTGGATCTCAATACAAAGTTCTCCTCGATCTTCTTGGAGATCTATTTGATATAATCTTCTTTTGCGGTGTGTTTGTCGAGATCTGATGAATTGTGGGTTTATGATCAAGTTTATCTATGAACAATATTTGAATCTCCTCTGAATTCTTTTATGTATGATTGGTTTATCTTTGCAAGTCTCTTCGAATTATCAGTTTGGTTTGGCCTACTAGATTGATCTTTCTTGCAATGGGAGAAGTGCTTAGCTTTGGGTTCAATCTTGCGGTGCTCGATCCCAGTGACAGAAAGGGAAATGACACGTATTGTATTGTTCCCATCGAGGATAAAAACATGGGGTTTACATCATATTGCATGAGTTTATCCCTCTACATCATGTCATCTTACTTAAAGCATCACTCTGTTCTTATGAACTTAATACTCTAGATGCATGCTGGATAGCGGTCGATGTGTGGAGTAATAGTAGTAGATGCAGAATCGTTTCGGTCTACTTGTCGCGGACGTGATGCCTATATACATGATCATACCTAGATATTCTGATAATTATTCGGTTTTCTATCAATTGCTCGACAGTAATTCATTTACCCACCGTAATACTTATGCTCTTGAGAGAAGCCACTAGTGAAACCTATGGCCCCCGGGTCTATCTTCCATCATATTAATCTGCCAACACTTAGTTATTTCTATTGCCGTTTATTTTATTTTGCATCTTTATTTCTCTTTATCATAAAAATACCAAAAATATTATCTTATCATATCTATCAGATCTCACTCTCGTAAGTGACCATGAAGGGATTGACAACCCCTTTATCGCGTTGGTTGCGAGGTTCTTATTTGTTTGTGTAGGTGTGTGGAGCTCGAGCGTGATCTCCTACTAGATTGATACTGTCGGGGGTTAGGTGCGACATATGCCAAAGGATGGCTTATCATGGTGGGGGCGAGTAGAACGTCGCTGGTGCCTGGAAACGGGATGAGGCGAAGACATGCACGCCGGCGAATCTTACCCAGCTTCAGGGCTCTCCGGGGAGATAATACCCCTACTGCTGCTCTGCGGGGTCTCCGCATGGTTACTATGGCAAAGTGTCTACACGGTTGCTCCTTGAGCTGTTTCCTGGAGGTAGGAGAGGGCGAGGCTAGCTCTCTCCCTCCTATATGATCTGGTCTAGAGCTAATGGGTTCCAACCCTTTGCATGGGTGCCCTGGGGGGTTTATATAGGCCTACCTCCCAGGGGTACAATGGTAATCCGGCTGGACGCAGGCCCAGCCATCAGCGCCTCTGGCCTCCGTCTTCCCTGCCGACCGCTGGCGCCCGCCGACTGGCCTGGTACGGAGCCGACAGGCCGCGTCCGCCGCGGGCGGGTCTTGCCAGCTACTGATTACTGTAGTCATGCTTCTGATGACGCCGGCTTGATCATGAGGTCGTGGCAACAGCCCCCCCGCCTGGCGGGCGATCACTAGTGCCACTCTCCATCACATCTTGATTAATGGTGCGTGGGCCCCGGGGGAGGGCTCGGCCGACTCCCCGGGGCCGACTCCCAACGGGCCCGACTGTTGGTCCTCTTGTCGTCTCCTGGGGTCTCACTGACTGGTGGGACCCGCTGCCTCTAGGCCGTACAGACAAGCCGTCGTGGGTGTAGGATTCGGTCCTGCGGTGCTGATGTCAGGGCCGGCATGGCAACAGTGCCACGCCGCACGGAGATCTTTCGGGGTACGGCGTGTTGTGGCCATGCCTGCCCTTGGTAAGGGGCGGGAGCGGGCTTCATTGTTGCCACTCCCCTGCCCCGTCCCACTTGATGAGGTCGTGGGGTGTGTTGGAGTCGCAGGTTGACTCCCCAAAGCCGGCTTCTCTGGAAGTCGCCAGTCAGGAGTCGGCTTTCCCTGAAGTCGTCCCTGGGACTCGGCCGTGAGTGGTCAGTCGGCCATCTTGCCGTTGACTTCTTGAAGGCGGCTCTTCGTCCTGGGGTCTTGAGGGGCGCAGCCTGCCCCGATGTCTTGAAAGGTTCTGGGTCTCGGGTTGGCCTACCCGTGGCCCATTACTCCAACAGTAGTCCCCGAAGCTGGTGAGGCGCCATGGACGATCGGTCGAGAAGCCTCAGCAGTTTCTCTTTCCGGGTGCTCAACACATGGTCTGTGATTGACTTTTGCCGGGCCGACTAGAAGGAGTCGGACTCACTCAATTCGGACTCGCTCAATTCCGACTCACACAATATTTCGAACGTCGTGGCGGGATCCAAGTAGCGTGCTAGCTAAGCCTCCAGGCCGCCACCCATTCTAGGCCTGTCATGCAATGACACATGGCTGGGCCATCCTGCCAGCCTACGCGCGCGATGGGACAGGCCCATAGGCGGGGCCCGCCACTACCGCGCCTCGGCGCCCGAGCGGATCCGCTGCGGCCCCGACGGACGGTTGGGATTCCCGTGGAGTTACTGCACGCAGTAACTTTGTCGTGGAACGTGGGGGTCGTGGGGCCGTGGGCGCAGTAAATCCCACGACCGCCCCCTCGGCTTCGCAGCCCACGAGGCTATAAGTAGGGGAAAGAGGGGGGCACGCGCGCCCCTCCTTCCCACCCCTCCTCGCTCTCTTCCTTCTTACTGCTCCTCGCTCTCTTCCTTCTTACTGCTCCTCGCTCTCCTCCTCCTTCTTCTTCTTCACTCTGCCGCACGCCCAAGCTCTGGTGAACGCCACGGCGATTAGCTCGCGATGAGTTCTTCCTCTGCCGCCGCGCCTCCCCTGGTGCGCTCCGACACTTGGGACGGTTCCGAAGTTCACGACGACCACATCGAGTTCCTCCGCAGGACTCGTCGGCTCCCCGGCGAGGATCACATGCGGGTGCGCCTTGCGCCGAAGGAGGAGATTTCCCCCGCGCCGCAGGGGGGCGAGCGGGTCATCTTCCACTCGCACTGCTTGCGCGGGTTGGGGCTGCCGGCGAGCAGTTTCTTCCGATCCTTCCTGGAGTTCTACGGCCTCCAGCCGCACCACCTCACCCCAACACAGTGGTGCTGCTGTCCGCCTTCGTGGCCTTGTGCGAAGGCTTCCTTGGAGTCCTCCCCACCCTCGAGCTCTGGGGGGAGTTCTTCTTCTCCAAGCTCGGCACCCAGGCTGCAGGCGTGCCGGTTCAATGCGGCGCTTTCATCGCCATGCGAAGGTCGGGGGCCGACAACCCCTTCCTCTCCATCTCGCTGATAAAGTCGGTGAAGATGTGGCAGAGATCGTACTTCTACGTCAGGAGCGTCTCCGTGAGGGGCGACTGGGTCAACCTGCCGGCTTTCGAAGCTGGCCCGCCGGCTGGGAGACTGCCCAACTGGTCGTACCGGGCCAAGTCGCTGACGCCTGCGGGAGCCAGCGCCATCGCGTGACTCCGAGTGCTGACACAGTCGGAGGGCTTGACTGGTCCAGACCTGCTGGCCGCCTTCGTGGCGCGCCGAGTTCTCCCGCTCCAAGGCCGCCCCCATATGATATGCCAAATGAGCGGGCACCGCGACCCGAGTCGGATGTGCACCAAGGACATGCCACACGAGGAGGTGGCCTTCATGGTGAACTACCTCTCGGATAGCAAGCTCCTGGAGGATTGGCGGTTCGGCAAGGAGCCGTACTCCCGCGCCAACCCCCCGCCCGTGGTGAGTTGCCTTTCCTTTCTTTCTTTGGATTGTCTTCTTTCTCGCCGAGTTTGTTTTGACCAGTCGGCTTTGGTCAGAATCCCCTCCTCCACCCGCCAGCTGGCACCTCGGGGCCGGCCCGCGAGTTCCTCGCCGACCGGGCGAAGAGCGACGTCGACGACCCCGATCTGGGGGCGGCGGCTCTGGAGGACGACGCCGAGGGAGGAGGAGGAGCAGCAGGCGACTTCAGGCCTTCGGCCACTTTCGCCGACTGGCCGGACAACGACGCCGAGGGAGAAGTCGCCCCCCGCCATCGGCCAGGAGCCAGCCAGCCTGGCGCGGGCTCTTCTGCCGCGCCGGGTGCTCCAGGCGGCAGGAAGAAGCGCAGGGCCGTGCCGACCTTGTTCGGCAGTCGGCCGAAGAAACCCAGGGGTTCGGCTGCGGCGACCCGGCAGGACGAGGCGGCTGCGAAGGCCATCCGCTTCCGTAAGGAAGTGAAGAAGCCGCCATTGGTCTCCGCGTGAGTATTCTATCTCAATGCTTTATTCTTTCTTTGTGGCTTTGTTTGAGTCTTTGCTTGCTCCCCTTGCTTCAGGGCTCCCCTCACTCTTGAGAGGGTCACCGCCGCCTCCGTCATGGGGTCAGCGGAGACGTCCGCCACCACTTGGCGGATTGACCCCGCTGCTGACCTCCGGGAGGCGACAGAGCAGAATGCGCAGGAGAAGCGCAACGAAGAAGAGGCCGTTCGCCTGGAGAAGGCGGAGGCCGACGCCAAGAAAAAACTGGGGGAGGCCGAAGCTGCCGCCGCGACGAAGCGGCAGGCTAAGGAGGCCGCACGCCGCCAATCGGCGGTGTTCGTCACCCCGTTGAACTCTGCGCCGCCGCCTCCAGAGTTCACGGGGCAGACTGGGGAAGCCGGCGGCGAGAACCCCGTCGTGGAGAGGGAAGGCGACGACCCCTCTACGCCGGACGTGATCGTTCCGCCGCCGCCTCCGCCGCTGTCTGAGAGTGCGCAAGGCAAGCAGCCAGCGGACCCTCCGGTGCCGCCGACCGAAGACGAGGCCGTGGCAAGGTTACTCCTCCAAGTCGTCTCGCCGACGCGCCGCCGTCTGGAGAAGGCGACTTCGGCACCCCGCCCCCTGGAGGCCGGCACCGCCAGCTCCGCGATCCCAGACGCCGAAGCGACGAGCGCCGCGCCCATTGGGTGGGTGCGAGGAGGTGGCATGGGGCCGCTGAACCAGACACTTCTGGACGTCCAGGCTAAGCTTCGTGCTGAGGGCGACGCTCTCCAGAATTGCACCAAGGCGTACCTAGCGTCGCGGGCAGCCGTCCGGGTATGTGTTTTCCTTTGGTCCTTGTTTCCTTGTTCCTCTCTGTGGGGGCGTGCCAGCGCACCCACTGGGTGTAGTCCCCGAGTTTTGGGCTGGCTGCTGAGCAGGCGGCCCGGAACTCCAATTGATGAACTCTGGGTATTAATTTTTTGTCTGAAATGCTTGACGTAGGATTACCACAACCTCCGCGTCACTGCCTTCAACCGTAACGTTGAAGAGCTAGGCAAGCGGACTGCCGATTTGTCGGAGAGCCGGAGTAAGTCCTTTTTCTTCTTTGCAGGGGCGCGCTGGCGCACCCGCGGGCTGTAGTCCCCGAGATTCGGGCCGACTACTGAGCAGTCGGGCCGGATCTCCCCGGCGATCTTCTTTATTGATGACTTAACACCTTCTTTCTTCCTTCTTTTCAGGAGCCAACGCTGCTCTTCAACAGTAGCTGAGCGAAGCCAACTCCGTATTGCGCGCCAAAGGGGAGGAGTGCAGCAAGCTCGCCACAGAGCGCGATCTGCTGGCCACTCAATTGGCAGAGCAGGAGGAGCTGCTTGCGAAGACGCAGAGGGAGGCGGAAGAGACGGAAACCGCCCTCCTGGCTGAGTTCGCGAGCGAGCGCTCCTCCTGGTCTGACAAGGAGGTGATGCTAGCCTCCGGCTTCCATGAGATTGAAGACATCGTTGATGGTGAGTTTCTTTACTTTCTTTCTTCGAGCTGCCGATTATAAGTCGTGCCGACTCCTGGTTTTTGACTTGCTTCTTCGTTTCTTCCGTCTTGGCAGACTTCTTTCCTAGGCACTCGCAGGCCGCCATTCAAGCCATCGAGGCTGACCGTGAAGGTCGGAGGGCGGAGGGCGCAGAGATCGCCACCGACGCCCCCAGAACCGTTGACGAGCGCATCCTGAGCATCGAGGCTCGCCTTCGGCCGACTCACCCGATGCTGCGCCGGCTTCAGCGTGTCGGTGCCCAGGTGATTGCCGCCCTGTGGCCAGATATGCAGTCTCCGCGCACCCCCAGCCTGACGGCCAACTGGCTAGAGGTCGCGGCTGGTCGTCTTGAGGCCTAGAAGGGTTCTTCGGCCCGAGTTGGAGCGCGCCGGGCCTTGGAGTTCGTCAAGGCGTGGTATCCGGGGCTGGATCTAGACCGGCTGGCCACGCTTCGATCGGAGGCCCAGCCAGAGCTGGCAGCTGCGGAAGACGCCCTCATCAAGCGTGCTGCGGTGATCGCCGAGTACACCGACACCAGCATCTTCGTCCCCGAGCGGTCTGAAGACGGCGAGGAGGTACCGCCGGAGTGGTTTGGGATGAACCTAGACTACGGCGAGGACTCGGCAGAGGTGATTGGCTCCAGCTTCGAGGAGGAAGGCGAGGCGGAGGACGGAGGTGAGGCAGAGGCACCAGAAGACGGAGCAGACGGCCAGCCTCAGCTCGACCGCGCCTCCAGCAACGAGCCGCGTGCGACTGAGTCGACTGCCACCAGAGGCGATCAAGCCGAGACTACCCAGCCGGCCGCCCCGACACCTGACGCTGCCGCCTCCTCCGACCCTCTGAATCCGTCTGCTGCTTTCTAAGCTGCCGCTTTATCTTTATTTTATCTGCTTCAGTAGTCTTTGAAGAACTTGTTAATTCACACAATTCCACCCGCGGGGTGTATTTTGAACTTCTGCTCGAAGATTCGGCCAAGGGCCTACGTTATGTAAATATATTTATCTGAGTTCTATCTTTTCTTGCTCATTGCTCTTTTGGCCTTTTTCCTTTGCCACTTTCTCTTAGTTGCCTGCCTTGCTAATCGGATAGCCGCTCTGCGGACTGCCGCTGGATAAAATGCTTGGCTACTTGGGAAGGCAAGTACTTAGCCGTTTTTAAGAGTTTTTGAGCAAGTTGAATAGAAGGTGGCAATCCGACTATTCGAGAGTCGGTTTGTGAAAAAAGGCTGGAAACCATCTTGAGCTATGTTTTATGCTTTGAGTCCTTAGCCATTTTTCATGCGAATGCCCGTTCTACCTTACTTCTGCCCACCGTACAGTCGCTTCTACGAGCTGCGGCTTCTGACAGGAGACGGTTTAGGTGTTACACACTAGTCCGGCTGCAGGAAGCATTTCACAGTGCAAGGAGGCAAGTCCCCGGGCCGACTTGTCGAGCCCAGTGCCAAGCGGCATAACAAAGAGTAACATACTTGTAGGCATAATTTTTATCATACAGACAAAAGAGGGCAGTCCCCGAGCTCGTCTCGGGGGGCCCGAAGTCTTGGTACTTTAATACAAAAGGTAGCGTGGTACATACTGCATCAATTGTAAAATCTTTGGAGGAGATTTGCATTCCATGGCCGCTCTGTCTCCTTGCCGGAGTCGTCCCTCTTGCGTGCTCGGGGCTTCTGAGCGTCAATCAGGTAGTAGGAGTCGTTGCCCAGTACTTTGCTGATGATGAAAGGGCCTTCCCAAGGTGCCGGCAGCTTGTGCTGGCCGGCTGTTCGCTGGATCAGCCGGAGCACAAGGTCGCCTTCTTGGAAAGATCTTGGCTTGACCTTCCTGTTGTGGTATCGGCGCAGGCTCTGCTGGTAGATGCTGGACTTGCTGAGTGCCAACAGCCGGCCCTCTTCCAGCAGATCGACGCCGTCTTGTCGTGCTTCTTCCGCTTCCTCGTCGGTGTACATGGTGACTCGTGGGGAGTCGAACTCTATGTCCGTTGGGATGATGGCTTTGGCACCGTAGACGAGGAAGAAAGGCGTGAAGCCGGTTGACTTGTTTGGAGTCGTGCGCAGACTCCAGAGGACGGCTGGTAGCTCATCGAGCCAGCAGCCAGCCAAGCGCTCCAGAGGCTCGATCAGCCGGGGTTTGATGCCGGACAGGATGAGGTCGTTTGCTCGCTCCACCTAGCCGTTTGACTGTGGATGGGCGACGGACCCTAGGTCCAGTCGGATGCCCTGTGTTGCGCAAAAACGGGCCAAGGCGCCTTTGGCAAAATTTGTGCCGTTGTCGGTGATGATGCTGTGTGGTATGCCGTACCGAATTGTGATATCGGAGATGAAAGTCACGGCAGTCGGACCGTTCAGCTTCTTGATTGGCTTCGCTTCTATCCACTTGGTGAACTTGTCCACTGCGACAAGTAAGTGAGTTAAGCCACCTCGTGCTGTCTTGAATGGTCCCACCATGTCTAGACCCCAAACTGCGAAAGGCTAGGCAATGGGGATGGTCTTGAGTGCAGAAGCCGGCTGGTGCGGCTTGGAGCTGAACTTCTGGCACCCTTTGCATTTTTGGACCAACTCCTTGGCCTCTTCTAGGGAAGTCGGCCAGAAGAAACCGTGTCAAAAGGCTTTGGCGACGAGTGCTCTCGAAGCCGCTTGGTGGTCGCACTCGCCTTGATGGATGTCTTTGAGAATTGCTTGGCCTTGCTCTGGCTCTACGCAGCGCTGGTAGACACCAGTGACGCTGCGCCTGACCAGCTCTCTGTTGATTATGGTGTAGGCTGCTGCTCGGCATTGTATTTGCCGAGCTGAGGTCTCATCAGTCGGCAGCTCTTTGCTCACCAGGAATTTGAGGATGGGCTGGGCCCATGAGGGTGCTGCTATTTCTTCGACTGCCAGAACTGCGACTTGGACGAGGGCGGTTGGGCTGGGAGGCGGCGGGTTGGAGTCAACAACCGCTTGCTAGGCTAATGAAGTCCCCAGGCCGACTGGCGCGGCCCTTGGGTCGAGTTCTGGAGTCTTCGAGTCCGCCGCCGCAGTCCCCGGGCCGGTTTGACTGTGGAGGCTTTGGAGCCATCTGCCAAAATCCCTTCACCGACTGCCGGGGCTCTGGAGTCGGATCCGACGTCTTCGGGAGGAGCCGGCACAAAAATGGAGTCTGATTCTGGTGAAGGCTTGACAGACGGCTTGAGGAGGCGTTGAAGGGCGACGCCGGATGGTATTGCTTGGCGGGTAGAGCCGATTCGTGCCAAGGCGTCTGCTTGGTCGTTGTCATTTCTTGGCACATGGAGGAACTCGCACCCTTCGAAATACCAGCTGAGTTGCTGCACGAGGAAACGGTAACTCGCCATGTTTGCATCTTTCGTGTCCCAGTCGCCAGATGACTGCTGGACCACTAAGTCCGAGTCGCCATAACACAAGATCCGGCGGATGCCATGTTCTTTGGCAAGCCGGAGCCCGTGAATGAGCGCCTCGTACTCGGCGATGTTGTTGGAGGCGGCAAAATGGATTTGCAGTGCGTATTTGAGCTTGTCGCCTTTAGGAGAGGTGAGGACGACGCCGGCTCCCAAGCCGGTGCGCATCTTGGAGCCGTCGAAATGCATCCGCCAATGGGTGGAGTCAGGCGCTGGAGGTAGGTACTGGGTCTCGGCCCAGTCGACGAGGAAGTCGGCCAGTGCTTGTGACTTGATAGCGGTGCGGGGCTGGTAGTGGATGGTGTAGGGAGTCAGCTCTATGGCCCACTTGGCCACTCGGCCAGAAGCATCTCGGCTACCAATGATCTCGGCAAGCGGGGCCGTGCAGACCATCGTGATTGGATGCTCTTAAAAGTAAGGCTTCAATTTCTTGGCAGTAAAGTGTACGCCATAGCACATCTTCTGGTAGTGGGGGTAGTTCTGCTTGGAGGTCGACAGTACTTCGCTCAGGTAATATACCGGTCTCTGGATAGGTAGTGCCTTGACTTCCTCCTTGCGTTCCACTATAGTGACCGTGCCGACTACCCGGCTAGTGGCGGCGATGTACAGGAGCATAGGTTCCTTGGGAGTCGGAGCCACCAGGACGGGTGGAGTAGTCAGCATCTTCTTCAACTGGAGAAAAGCTTCGTCTGCCTTATGGTTCCACTCGAAAAAAGTGGTCTTCTTCATGAGTTGGTATAAGGGGAGAGCTTTCTCGCCCAGCCGGCTGATGAATCGGCTGATGGACGCCAAGCAGCCGGTGAACTTTTGCACATCCAGCAGTCGGCTGGGTACCTCCATTCTCTCAATGGCCTTGATCTTTACTGGGTTGCATTCTATGCCGCGTTCAGAGACCAGGAAGCCAAGGAGCTGGCCGGCTGGTACTCCGAAGACACACTTCTCGGGATTGAGCTTGATTTGGAATCGGCGCAAGTTCTCAAAGGTCTCCTTGAGGTCTTCCAGCAGTGTTCCACACTTTTCCGTCTTCACCACCACGTCGTCCACGTAGACGTGGGCGTTCCTGCCGAGCTGCTTGAGGAGGCACTTCTGCATGCAACGCTGAAAGGTGGCGCCGGCATTCCTTAAGCCGAACGTCATGGTGAGGTAGCAGAAGGCTCCAAACGGCGTGATGAAGGCGGTCTCCAGTCTGTCAGCCGGGTTCAGCTTGATCTGGTGATATCCTGAGTATGCATCCAAAAAACTCAACAGCTCGCATCCGGCTGTGGAGTCTATCACCTGGTCGATTCTTGGTAGAGAAAATGGGTCCTTGGGGCAGGCCTTGTTGAGGCTCGTGTAGTCAATACACATTCGCCACTGCTTGTTCTTCTTCAGTACCAGGACTGGATTTGCTAGCCATTCTGGAAAGAACACTTCCATAATGAAGCCGGCTGCGAGGAGTCGGGCTATCTCTTCTCCGACAACTCTTCTCTTCTCTTATGATAGGCGGCGCAGGGGCTGCCTGACCGGCTTTGCATCAGATCAGACATGTAACTTGTGCTCGGCGAATTCCGTCGGTACACCTGGCATGTCTTTGGGGGACCATGCGAAGATGTCCTGATTCTCACGGAGGAAATCGACAAGCTCGCCTTCCTATTTGCTGTCGAGGTTTGCACCTACGACGGCGTACCTCTCCGGGTGCTCCGGATCCAAGGGTATCTTCTTTGTCTCTTTGGCCGGTTTGAATGAACCTTCAGCCTCTGACTCCTTTGGGTTGGGTGATACCTCTGGCTGCTTGCCGGCCATCGCCACAACTCGCTCAAGGAGCCGCTTCTCGGCCGCGATTACCAGGGACTCGGCCAGCCGACTGCTCTCAGCCGCACAGGTAGACGACTTCCGGTAGTCACCGGCCACAGTCAGAATTCCCCTGGAACTGGGCATCTTCATCTTGAGGTAGGCGTAGTGGGGGACCGCCATGAACTTGGCCAAGGCGGGTCGGCCGAGTAGCGCATGGTATGGGCTCTCGAGGTCCACCACCTCAAAGCAAACAGACTCTCGGCGGAAGTGATCTTTGTCTCCAAAGAGGACGTCCATCAAGATCTTGCCGATTGGTGAGCAGGAAAGCCCAGGAACAATGCCGTGGAACACAGTCCGACTGTTCTGAAGCTGTCTTTTCTTGATTCCTAACTTCTCCATGGTGTCCTTGTACAGGATATTGATGTTGCTGCCTCCGTCTATCAGAACTCGCGAGAAACGCGCGGCTCGTCTATCCGTAGCAAAGGTGGCATCCAAGACCAAGGCATAGGAGCCCGGACTTGGCAGCACCTTTGGGTGGTCAGCCCTGCTCCAGCTGATGGGCTTCTCGGACCAGTGCATGAACTCTGGCGTCTCTGATGCTACCGCATTCACCTCTTGTCGCCGTAGCCGCCTGCTGCGTCGATCATTAGCCATACTGGTAATCACCACGTAGGCTCCGTGTTCTTCAGGGTATTCGTCTTGTACTGCACCGACTGACCTGACAGCCGGCTGCTGGGGCAGAGGCGGAGGCGGCTGCCCAGCAGGCGGGGGTGGCAGGAGGCCGTCTCCCTTGGCGATCCTGGTGAGCCAGTGGCACTTCCGGGTGGTGTGATTCGACGGCTTCGCGCCGCTATGGAACTTGCAAGGTCCATCCAGGGTCTGCTCGTAGGAGAAGGCCGGCAACCAGTTTGGCTTGCCGCCTTTCTGTCACTTGGGCGGAGGCTGCCCATCCGGCTGCTGGGCTTCAACGGTCGCGACCTGCCGGCTGCGGGGCCTTGCGCTTGTGGTCGGCCTGCTGTTGTCGCCGGTTGGCGTCTCCCGCCGGAGTTCTTGGAGCTTGAGGGGCCACTTTGCCAGTTGTGCTGATTTGAATCTCTGCCTTCATGGAGGATTTGGCCGTGGCGTACTTGTCCGCTATGATCAGCAGCTCGTCGAGGGTTTCTGGCTCGTCGCAGAGGAGCTTGTGCTTGAGGAGGGTGCCTTCTCTGCACCCGGCTGTGAAGTACTCGATGGCTTGCACCTCGTGCACGCCCTTGCAGGAGTTCTGAAGCTCGGCCCAACGCGTGAGGTAATCGCGAGTCGACTCGTCTGGGCCTTGCACGCACAAGGAGAGCTGACGAGGCTTGGGAGGATGCTTGTACGTGCTGGTGAAGTTGCGGACGAACGCTTCGGTGACGTCGACCCAGTTGTTGATGCTGCGGGGCTTTAGGCTGTTCAGCCATGTCCGGGCCATGCCCTGGAGCATGAGCGGAACGTACTTTATGGCGACACGCTTGTTGCCGTTTGCTATGCTGACAGCCGTGGAGTAGTCGACTAGCCAGTCTTCCGGCTTCATGGAGCCGGTATACTTGGGCATGTCTCTTGGGAGCGTGAACCCTCTGGGAAAGGACTCGTCCCGAATACGGGGCTCGAAACAAGGCGGACCCAGCTCGTCTTCTTCTTCCAGTGCTAGGGATCGGTGAAGTCGGTCGATCCGGTGGCAGGCGTCATTCTCTCCAACTCCCTCTCGGCGGCCAAGGCGGTCGCCGAGAGTCGGATGGTCAACAGGCGGCAGGGAGACTCGCCTCTCCTTGCGAGGAGGGGGAGGCGGACAGTCGTCCCGTCATTCCACTGCTCTCGGGCGGCCGTCTCGGTCGCGCTCTATGGTAATGCGAGTCCGACTATGGCTGACAGCCGGATCCTTGTCTCTTCTTCCTCGGGCGCCGCCAGTCGGCGTCCGAGACGTCGCGCCTTGATCTCAGCGAAGGTCGTCGTTTTGCCGCTGCGGTGCCTCCGTGCGGCAGCCGGCCTCGTTCTGCGCGGCGGCCGCGTCGAGGAGCTGCTGGACTTGCTCCATCATGAGGCGGCGTTCTTCTCCCTCGAAATTGTCCAGCTCATTCGCCGCTGCCTGGACGGCTCGGATGTTCTCCCCTGGTGTAGCGTACACAGGGCTGCTTGCCCCAAATAGGTTGGCGATGGCTACGCCGCGCTGCTAGACCGCGCCAAGGTGGCTGGGCCCCGCCGGGGCCGGCGAGCCGCCGATGGCGCGATCCATCTCCCGCTGGTAGGCTTCTGACAAGCGTCTCATGCTGGGCAGCTTCTTCGCGCCTTCAACGAGCTGAAGGCGGCGCGCCTCCAACGCCTCTGCGTCAGCGTCTTCCGGAATGGGCGCAGTTAGGTCTTGTAGCGCCGCGCCGAGTGAGTCGTGCGCTCCTCTGCCGGGGAGCTCATCATGAGTAATGATGAGCACCTCATTGACGGTGCTTCCGTCGCTCTCCGCACGAGGGAGAGGTTCGTCGTAGACCACCACATTAGTGGGGAACGCGTCGAGCTACACGGTGTCGGAGTCGACCAGCATCGGGTCGGTGGAGCCTACAGACTCCAAGTCTACGGCAGGCTCACCGGAAACGTGGAGTTGATCGAGGAGGCCCGCGAGGAGGCTCTCGGAGCCGCCCGTGGCTGCGTCGGATGCAGGTTCGTCGGAGAGGCGAACCTCGCCGACAAGTTTGGCTAGGCAGCTGGCTGCGCAGGCGATCTCAACGCCGCACAGCGCGTCGGCGCAAACCCCGTCTGGCGCGCTTGGCTGGCTGCGCTCGCCAGGGAGGAAAAGGGTTCCCGTCCAGAACAGGTCTCCGAACGGCGGTGCACCAGGCCCCACGGTGGGCGCCAAATGTCGGGGGTTAGGTGCGACATATGCCAAAGGATGGCTTATCATGGTGGGGGCGAGTAGAACGTCGCTGGTGCCTGAAAACGGGATGAGGCGAAGACATGCACGCCGGCGAATCTTACCGAGCTTCAGGGCTCTCCGGGGAGATAATACCCCTATTGCTGCTCTGCGGGGTCTCCGCATGATCACTATGGCAAAGTGTCTACACAATTGCTCCTTGAGCTGTTTCCTGGAGGTAGGAGAGGGCGAGGCTAGCTCTCTCCCTCCTATATGATCTGGTCTAGAGCTAATGGGTTCCAACCCTTTGCATGGGTGCCCTGGGGGGGTTTATATAGGCCTACCTCCCAGGGGTACAATGGTAATCCGGCTGGACGCGGGCACAGCCGTCAACGCCTCTGGCCTCCGTCTTCCCTGCCGACCGCTGGGGCCCGCCGACAGGCCGCGTCCGCCGCGGGCGGGTCTTGCCGGCTGCTGATTACTGTAGCCGTGCTTCTGATGATGCGGGCTTGATCATGAGGTCATGGCAACAGCCCCGCCGCCTGGCGGGCAATCACTAGTGCCACTCTCCATCACATCTTGATTAATGGTGCGTGGGCCCCGGGGGAGGGCTCGGCCGACTCCCGGGGCCGACTCCTGACGGGCCCGACTGGTGGTCCTCTTGCCGTCTCCTGGGGTCTCACTGACTGGTGGGACCCGCTGCCTCTGGGCCGTACAGACAAGCCGTCATGGGTGCAGGATTCGGTCCTGCGGTGCTGATGTCAGGGCCGGTATGGCAACAGTGCCACGCCGCACGGAGATCTTCTGGGGTACGGCGTGCTGTGGCCATGCCTGCCCTTGGTAAGGGGCGGGAGCGGGCTTCATTGTTGCCACTCCCCTGCCCCGTCCCACTTGATGAGGTCGTGGGGTGTGTTTGAGTCGTAGGCCGACTCCCCAACGCCGGCTTCTCTAGAAGTCGCCAGTCAGGAGTCGGCTTTCCCTGAAGTCGTCCCTGGGACTCAGCCGTGAGTGGTCAGTCGGCCATCTTGTCGTTGACTTCTTGAAGGCGGCTCTTCGTCCTGGGGTCTTGAGGGGCATAGCCTGCCCCGATGTCTTGAAAGTTTCTAGGGCTCAGGTTGGCCTACTCGTGGCCCATTACTCCGACAGATACCTTGGTTCTCAAAAACTGAGGGAAATACTTACGCTACTTTACTGCATCACCCTTTCCTCTTCAAGGGAAAACCAACGCAGTGCTCAAGAGGTAGCAGTAGCAAGTAATAAAAGTAAATAAGGTGCAGCAAGGTGGCCCAATCCTTTTTGTAGCAAAGGACAAGCCTAGACAAACTCTTATATGAAGGAAAGCGCCCCCGAGGACACATGTGAGTTATCTTCAAGCTAGTTTTCATCACGTTCATATGATTCGCGTTCGGTACTTTGATAATTTGATATGTGGGTGGACCGGTGCTTGGGTACTGTCCTTACTTGGACAAGCATCTCACTTATGATTAACTCCCATTGCAAGCATCCGCAACTACAACAGAAGTATTAAGGTAAACCTAACCATAGCATGAAACATATGGATCCAAATCAGCCCCTTACGAAGCAACACATAAACTAGGGTTTAAGCTTCGGTCACTCTAGCAACCCATCATCTACTTATTACTTCCCAATGCCTCCCTCTAGGCCCAAACAATGGTGAAGTGTCATGTATTCGACGTTCACATGACACCACTAGAGGGATGACAACATACATCTCATCAAAATATCGAACGAATACCAAATTCACATGACTACTTATAGCAAGACTTCTCCCATGTCCTCAGGAACAAACGTAACTACTCACAAAGCATATTCATGTTCATAATCAGAGGGGTATTAGTCTGCATAATGGATCTGATAATATGATCTTCCACCAAGTAAACCAACTAGCATCAACTACAAGGAATAATCAACACTACTAGCAACCCACAGGTACCAATCTGAGGTTTGGATACAAAAATTGGATACAAGAGATGAACTAGGGTTTGAGATGAGATGGTGTTGGTGAAGATGTTGATGGAGATTGACCCCCTCCTGATGAAAGGATCTTTGGTGATGATGATGGTGATGATTTCCCCCTGCCGGAGGGAAGTTTCCCCGGCAGAACAGCTCTACCGAAGCTCTAGATTAGTTTCGCCAAGGTTCTGCCTCGTGGCGGCGGAGTTTCTTCTCCAAAGCTTGCTTACAATTTTTTCTCGGACAAAAGACCTCATATAGCAGAAGATGGGCATCGGAGGGCCAACAGGGAGCCCACGGGGGCACGCCCAAGGGGGTAGGGCACGCCCCCACCCTTGTGGCCAGGGTGTGCCCCCCTCTGGAACTTCTTTCGCCCAATATTTTTTATATATTCTAGAAATAACTTCCGTGAAGTTTCAGGACTTTTGGAGCTGTGAAGAATAGGTCTCTAATATTTGCTCCTTTTCCAGCCCAGAATCCTAGCTGCCGGAATTCTCCCTCTTCATGCAAACCTTGTAAAATAAGAGAGAATAGGCATAAGTATTGTGACATAATGTGTAATAACAGTCCATAATGCAATAAATATCGATATAAAAGCATGATGCAAAATGGACGTATCAATGACCCACAATTATAGGGGATCAATTGTAGCCCTTTCCGATAAATAAGAGTGTCGAACCCAACGAGGAGCAGAAGAAAATGACAAATAGTTTCCAGTAAGGTAATGTCTGCAAGTGCTGAAATTGTAAGTAGTAGAGTAGTTTGATAGCAAGATAATTTGTAACGAGGAAATGACGATAGTAGTAACAAAAGTGCTGCAAGGTAGCTCAATCCTGTTGAGGCAAAGGACATGCCAAAACGGTCTCTTATGATAAGCAAAGCTTTCTTGAGGGTACACGGGAATTTCATCTAGTCACTTTCAGCATGTTGGTTTAATTCGTGTTCGATACATTGATAATTTGATATGTGGGTGGACCGGTGCTTAGGTATTGTTCTAACTTGAACAAACCTCCTACTTATGATTAACCCTCCCGCAAGCATCCGCAACTATGAGAAAAGTATTAAGAATAAATCATAACCATAGCATTAAACTTTTGGATCCAGTCGGTCCCTTACGGAATAGCGCATAAACTGAGGTTTAAGCTTCTGTCACTCTCGCAACCCATCATCTAATTGCTACTCCACAATGCATTCCCTTAGGCCCAAATATGGTGAAGTGCCATGTAGTCGACGTTCACATGACACCACTAAGGGAATCACAACATACATACTATTAAAATATCGAACACATATCAAATTCACATGATTACTTGCAACATGATTTCTCCCGTGACCTCAAGAACAAAGGTAACTACTCACAAATTATAAACATGCTCATGATCAAAGGGGTATTAAATAGCATATTGGATCTGAACATATAATCTTCCACCAAATAAACCATATAGTAATCAACTACAAGATGTAATCAACACTACTAGTCACACACAAGTACCAATCTATAGTTCCGATAACAAGATTGAACACAAGAGATGAACTAGGGTTTAAGAGGAGATGGTTTTGTTGAAGATGTTGATGGAGATTGCCCTCCCCAAGATGGGAGAGTTGTTGGTGATGATGATGACGATGATTTCCCCCTCCGTGAGGGAATTTCCCCCGGCGAATCGCTCCGTCGGAGGGAAAAAGTGCTCCTGCCCAAGTTCCGCCTCGAGATGGCGGCGCTCCGTCCCGAAAGTCCTCTCTTTATTTTTTTCTAGGTCAAAATGACTTATATACCAAAAGATGGGCACTAGAGGTGGGCCGAGGAGGGCACAACCCACCAGGGCGCGCTTGGGCTCCCTAGCACACCCAGGTGGGTTGTGCCCACTTGGTGGGCCCCCTCTAGTAGTTATTTGCTCCAAAAAAAATTAAATAATCCATAAAAATTCTCCGTGAAGTTTCAGCTTGTTTGGAGTCTGCAGAATAGGTGGCCTGACGTAGCTTTTTTAGGTCCAGATTTTCAGCTGCTAGAATTCTCCCTCTTGATGTGTACCTTGCAAATTATGAGAGAAAAGGCATAAGAATTACTCCAAAAGCATTATTATGGATAAAACATTATAAATAACAGTAATAAAACATGATGCAAAATGGACGTATCAGGGGCTGCAAGTCCTCAATATAGGAGACCGCAAACTAGTTGTCCGACAGGACAAGGGCCTGCCTAGGATATTGCGCCTGCGTGGTCATGTCCTACAATCGTATCGGGCATACATAGTAAGCATAGAACACACAGTACCACAACATAACAACCGGACGATCCATGAAAGTAGGAGCATACATGCAACCTAGATATGACTCCATCACCAATAGCTACCACAACATCAGAACTAGCTATGAGTTCATTGTGTTCATCACAAATAGCTACTCTAGCATGCTACAAATCCTACACAACTAGGTATGAATCCATAGTGTTCATCCATAGACCATAGTGTGCATCACTATCATACTACTCAATCTACACAGATCTAGCACAAAAAGCTATCACTACATCAAAATCTAGCATCTGCTCAAAGATCAATGCACGAGTCAACCCTACCACATGCTTGCACATCTAACCCTACGACCACATCCTCTTAGATCAAGCTAGAACAAACACAGAGAAAGAGGTCATTGAACTCACAAAGGCCATGGATGCAGCTCGGGGGGACGCGGAAAGGGTCGAAGAAGTTGAGGACAGGAGTGGCCGCCGCCGTGGACCGTCAGACGATGAAGGAGCTCTGCTTAATTACTTGGTCGTCGGTGCCGATGCGCGTTGGTGGGAAAGATCAAAAGGAGGGAGAAGGGTGGCAGGGCTTTGGGCGGTGAGAGGATGGAGGCTAAATAGGGCGACCGAATCGGCGGGGGGTGAGCCGAAATCCCCCCGCCGATTTTTCGGAGACGTGGGCGAGCTCGCGCCATCTCCCTAGTCACTGGAGCTTAGCGCCGCTTTCCCCTCCCATGCCTCGCATGAGCCTGGCTCTGGAGAAACTGTCGATCTAGGCGTAGGTCGCGGGCCTGGCTCAGAGTGTTGTAAAGTTCATGTCGTGCAGGCCGAACAGTGTATACAGGACAACCAAACAACCCGATTCCTTCCCGCACGGGCCTGGTTGGACCTTATGTGGGTAACCAACGTGTCCTATATGTCTGGGTCGGGTAAAGGGACAATGTCTAGCCACTTTTTATGTTGTGTTAGCCACATTTTGTGGTTGTGTTGATGGTACGTCTAATTGGCCGACACATTTGGTCTGACTAGCAATCCGGCGGCCAAATATACAATTTCTGAATGCATACGTCTAAAAAACATCGCATATAGTTCACAACCAAATAAATCACATAGTATCACAATAAAAAATAGTTTACAACCATAAAATCACAAAGTTTACAATCAAATTTAAATTGCCACAAATACATCGAAAGAAAATGAACCAATACATCTACTAGTTACCAAGGTGAGTCCACATGTGCTCAACCATAACATTTGGAGTTGAATGTGATTTCGCCAATCATGCATTTCATGATGAAATTGAATAAACTGTAGAATCGTTGTCGGTTGTTGGTGCTCAGGCACAACATTTTACATGCCCCTTGCATGGCCCCTACCAATCAAATAGACATTTCTTCCACTTCTAGTGCGTACAATCTATGCTACCAAGCATTTTTGGGAAGCCTCTATCTGCACTGATCGCCAACAACCGGTTTATATCTATGACATTTGGCTCTGTCAAGTACTCAGGGTCAAACACTCATGCATACATACTCATCCACGAGATCACCGGGAATTTCGTATGCAAGAATACAAATAGCCGTAGTGCATTTCTGGTAAGTGGAGAAGCCAACCTTTTCAAGGGCATCCTTCTTGCACTCAAAGTAATCACCATATGCTACCACTCCCCCTCGAACAGTTGAACATATATCTCATCATCTGAAAGAGGCGCCAAAAAAGATGGGGTTTGAAGAGTGATACGTCTCCAACGTATCTATAATTTTTGATTGTTCCATGCTATTATATTGTTCCATGCTATGATTGTTCTTTAAACTTGCACCTTGTGGATTCCACTATTAAGAAACCTATGGGAAATATTAATGATGTTCTTATTGTTAGGAATTATGTGCCCGTAGATTTCATTGTTCTTTATATAGATTGCAACATGTCCTATTATTCTTGGTAGACCTTTCCTTAGAACGATTGGTGCAATTATTGATATGAAGGAAGGGAATATTAGATTCCAATTTCCGTTAAGGAAAGGCATGAACACTTCCCTAGAAAGAAAATAAAATTACCATATGAATATATTATGAGAGCCACCTATGGATTGCCTACCAAAGATGGCAATACCTAGATCTATCCTCGCTTTTATGCCTAGCTAGGGGCGTTAAACGATAGCGCTTGTTGGGAGGCAACCCAATTTTATTTTTATTCTTTTCTTTTTGCTCCTGTTTAGTAATAAATAATTTATCCAGCCTCTGTTTTGTTTGTGTTTTTTGTGTTTAATTAGTGTTTGTGCCAAGTAGAACCATTGGGAAGACTTGGGGAAAGTCTTTTTGATCTTGCTGTAAAAAACAGAAACTTTAGCGCTCACGAGAATTGCTGCCATTTTTTATTGGAAAGTGCTATTTAGTTAATTCTTTTTGCAGATGATTAATAGATAAATTCCTCACGTCCAGAAATTTATTTTAGAATTTTGGGGTTCCAGAAGTTTGAGTTAGTTACAGATTACTACAAACTATTTTGTTTTTGACAGATTCTATTTTTCGTGTGTTGTTTGCTTATTTTGATGAACCTATGGCTAGTAATAGAGTTTATAAACCATAGAGAAGTTGGAATACAGTAGGTTTAACACCAATATAAATAAATAATGAGTTTATTACAGTACCTTGAAGTGGTGTTTTGTTTTCTTTCGCTAACGGAGCTCACGAGGTTTTCTGTTAAGTTTTGTGTTGTGAAGTTTTCAAGTTTTGGGTAAAGATTTGATGGGTTATGGAACAAGGAGTGGCAAGAGCCTAAGCTTGGGGAGTCCCAAGGCACCCCAAGGTAAATCCAAGGACACCAAAAAGCCTAAGCTTGGGGATGCCCCAGAAGGCATCCCCTCTTTTGTCTTCGTTCATCGGTAACTTTACTTGGAGCTATATTTTTATTCACCACATGATATGTGTTTTGCTTGGAGCGTCTTGTATGATTTGAAGCTTTGCCTTTTAGTTTACCACAATCATCCTTTCTGTACACACCTTTTGAGAGAGAGACACATGAATCGGAATTTATTAGAATACTCTATATGCTTCACTTATATCTTTTGAGCTATATAGTTTTTGCTCTAGTGCTTCACTTATATCTTTTAGAGCACGGTGGCGGTTTTATTTTATAGAAATTATTGATCTCTCATGCCTCACTTATATTATTTTGAGAGTCCTTTAGAACAGCATGGTAATTTGCTTTGGTTATGAATTTAGTCCTAATATGATAGGCATCCAAGATCGGTATAATAAAAACTATCATAAAAAGTGCATTGAATACTAAGAGAAGTTTGATACTTGATAATTGTTTTGAGATATGGAGATGGTGATATTAGAGTCATGCTAGTTGAGTAGTTGTGAATTTGAGAAATACTTCTATTGAAGTTTGTGATTCCCGTAGCATGCACATATGGTGAACCGTTATGTGATGAAGTCGGAGCATGATTTATTTATTGATTGCCTTCCTTATGAGTGGCGGTCGGGGACGAGCGATGGTATTTTCCTACCAATATATCCCCCTAGGAGCATGCGCGTAATACTTTGTTTCGATAACTAATAGATTTTTGCAATAAGTATGTGAGTTCTTTATGACTAATGTTGAGTCCATGGATTATACGCACCCTCACCCTTCCACATTTGCTAGCCTCTCTATTATCACGCACCTTTCACCGGTATCATATACCCACCATATACCTTCCTCACAACAGCCACCATACCTACCTATTATGGCATTTTCATAGCTATTCCGAGATATATTGCCATGCAACTTTCCACCATTCCGTTTGTTATGACATGCTTCATCATTGTCATATTGCCATGCATGAGCATGTAGTTGACATCGTATTTGTGGAAAAGCCACCGTTCATAATTCTTTCATACATGTCACTCTTGATTCATTGCATATCCCGGTACACCGCCGGAGGCATTCACATACAGTAATATTTTGTTCTAAGTATTGAGTTGTAAGTAAAAAGAAGTGTGATGATCATCATTATTAGAGCATTGTCCCAGTGAGGAAAGGATGATGGAGACTATGATTCCCCCACAAGTCGGGATGAGACTCCGGACGAAAAATAAATAAAAAAAGAGAAAAAATGCCAAAAAAAGAAGGCCCAAATAAAAAAATGAGAGAAAAAGAGAGAAGGGACAATGTTACTATCCTTTTCCACACTTGTGCTTCAAAGTTGCACCATGATCTTCATGATAGAGAATCTCCTATGTTGTCACTTTCATAAACTAGTGGGAATTCTACATTATAGAACTTGGCTTGTATATTCCAATGATGGGCTTCCTCAAATTGCCCTAGGTCTTCATGAGCAAGCAAGTTGGATGCACGTCCACTCAGTTTCTTTTGTTGAGCTTTCATACACTTATAGCTCTAGTGCATCCGTTGCATGGCAATCCCTACTCACTCACATTGATATCTATTAATGGGCATCTCCATAGCCCGTTGATACGCCTAGTTGATGTGAGACTATCTTCTCCTTTTTGTCTTCTCCACAACCACCATTCTATTCCACCTATAGTGCTATGTCCATGGCTCACGCTCATGTATTGCGTGAAAATTGAAAAAGTTTGAGAACATCAAAAGTATGAAACAATTGCTTGGCTTGTCATCGGGCTTGTGCATGATTTAAATATTTTGTGTGGTGAAGATAGATCATAGCCAGACTATACGATTTTGTAGGGATAACTTTCTTTGGCCATGTTATTTTGAGAAGACATAATTGCTTAGTTACTATGCTTGAAGTATTATTATTTCTATGTCAATATTAAAATTTTGTCTTGAATCTTTCAGATCTTAATATTCATGCCACAATAAAGAAAAAATTACATTGAGAAATATGTTAGAAAGCATTCCACATCAAAAATTCTTCTTTTATAATTTACCTACTCGAGGATGAGAAGGAATTAAGCTTGGGGATGCTTGATACGTCTCCAACGTATCTATAATTTTTGATTGCTCCATGCTATTATATTATCTATTTTGGTCCGATGAATACTGATGTATGTGGTCCGATGAATGTTGAGGCTCGCGGCGGGTATCGTTATTTTCTCACCTTCACAGAATATTTGAGCAGATATGGGTATATCTACTTAATGAAACATAAGTCTGAAACATTTGAAAAGTTCAAAGAATTTCAGAGTGAAGTGGAAAAACATCATAACAAGAAAATAAAGTTTCTGCGATCTGATCGTGGAGGAGAATATTATTTGAGCTATGAGTTTGGCCTACATTTGAAACAATGTGGAATAATTTCGCAACTCACGCCACCTGGAACACCACAGCATAATGGTGTGTCCGAACGTCGTAATCGTACTTTACTAGATATGGTGCGATCTATGATGTCTCTTACTGATTTACCACTATCATTTTGGGGTTATGCTTTAGAGACGGCTGCACTCACGTTAAATAGGGCACCATCAAAATCCGTTGAGTCGACACCTTATGAACTATGGTTTGGCAAGAAACCAAAGTTGTCGTTTCTTAAAGTTTGGGGCTGCGATGCTTATGTGAAAAAGCTTCAACCTGATATGCTCGAACCCAAATCGGAGAAATGTGTCTTCATAGGATACCCAAAGGAAACTATTGGGTACAACTTCTATCATAGATCCGAAGGCAAGATATTCGTTGCTAAGAATGGATCCTTTCTAGATAAGGAGTTTCTCTCGAAAGAAGTGAGTGGGAGGAAAGTAGAACTTGATGAGGTGACTGTACCCGCTCCCTTATTGGAAAGAAGTTCATCACAGAAACCGGTTCTTGTGACATCTATACCAATTAGTGAGGAAGCTAATGATGATGATCGTGCAGATCAAGTTACTACCGAACCTCGTAGGTCAACCAGAGCAAGATCCGCACCAGAGTGGTACGATAATCCAGTTCTGGAGGTCATGTTACTTGACCATGACGAACCTACAAACTATGAAGAAGCGATGATGAGCCCAGATTCCGCAAAATGGCTTGAGGCCTTGAAGTCTGAGATGGCATCCATGTATGAGAACAAAGTGTGAACTTTGGTTGACTTGCCCGATGATCGACAAGCAATCGAGAACAAATGGATCTTCAAGAAGAAGACAGACGCTGACGGTAATGTTACTGTCTACAAAGCTCGACTTGTTGCAAAAGTTTTTCGACAAGTTCAAGGAGTTGACCACGATGAGACCCGAATCATGTTAGCAATTGCCGCATTTTATGATTATGAAATTTGGCAAATGGATGTTAAGACTGCATTCCTGAATGGATTTCTAGAAGAAGAGTTGTATATGATGCAACCTGAAGGTTTTATCGATCCAAAGGGAGCTAACAAAGTGTGCAAGCTCCATCAATCCATTTATGGACTGGTGCAAGCATCTCAGAGTTGGAATAAACGTTTTGATAGTGTGATCAAAGCATATGGTTTTATATAGACTTTTGGAGAAGCCTGTATTTACAATAAAGTGAGCGGGAGCTCTATAGCGTTTCTAATATTATATGTGGATGTCATATTGTTGATTGGAAATGATATAGAATTTTTGGACAGCATAAAAGGATACTTGAATAAAAGTTTTTCAATGAAAGACCTCGGTGAAGCTGCTTATATATTGGGCATCAAGATCTATAGAGATAGATCAAGACACTTAATTGGACTTTCACAAAGCACATACCTTGATAAAGTTTTGAAGAAGTTCAAAATGGATCAAGCTAAGAAAGGGTTCTTGCCTGTGTTACAAGGTGTGAAGTTGAGTAAGACTCAATGCTCGACCACTGCAGAAGATAGAGAGAAAAATGAAAAGTGTTCCCTATGCTTCAGCCATAGGCTCTATCATGTATGCAATGTTGTGTACCAGACCTGATGTGTGCCTTGCTATCAGCCTAGCAGGGAGGTACCAAAGTAATCCAGGAGTGGATCACTGGACAACGGTCAAGAACATCCTGAAGTACCTGAAAAGGACCAAGGATATGTTTCTCGTTTATGGAGGTGACAAAGAGCTCATCGTAAATGGTTACATTGATGCAAGCTTTGACACTGATCCGGACGATTCTAAATCGCAAACCGGATACGTGTTTATATTAAATGGTGGAGCTGTCAGTTGGAGCAGTTCTAAACAAAGCATCGTGGCGGTATCTACATGTGAAGCGGAGTACATTGCTGCTTCAGAAGCAGCGAATGAAGGAGTCTGGATGAAGGAGTTCATATCTGATCTAGGTGTCATACCTAGTGCATCGGGTCCAATGGAAATCTTTTGTGACAATACTGGTGCAATTGCCTTGGCAAAGGAATCCAGATTTCACAAGAGAACCAAGCACATCAAGAGACGCTTCGACTCCATTCGGGATCAAGTCCAGGTAGGAGACATAGAAATTTGCAAGATACATACGGATCTGAATGTTGCAGACCCGTTGAGTAAGCCTCTACCACAAGAAAAACATGATCAACACCAAGGCTCCATGGGTGTTAAAATCATTACTGTGTAATCTAGATTATTGACTCTAGTGCAAGTGGGAGACTGAAGGAAATATGCCCTAGAGGCAATAATAAAGTTATTATTTATTTCCTTATTTCATGATAAATGTTTATTATTCATGCTAGAATTGTATTAACCGGAAACATAATACATGTGTGAATACATAGACAAACATAGTGTCACTAGTATGCCTCTACTTGACTAGCTAATTGATCAAAGATGGTTGTTTCCTAACCATATACATGAGTTGTTATTTGATCAATGGGATCACATCATTAGGAGAATGATGTGATTGACTTGACCCATTCCGTTAGCTTAACACTTGATCGTTTGTTTACTGCTATTGCTTTCTTCATGACTTATACATGTTCTTATGACTATGAGATTATGCAACTCCCGAATACCGGAGGAACACTTTGTGTGCTACCAAACTTCACAACGTAACTGGGTGATTATAAAGGTGCTCTACAGGTGTCTCCGATGGTACTTGTTGAGTTGGCATAGATCAAGATTAGGATTTGTCACTCCGATTGTCGGAGAGGTATCTCTGGGCCCTCTCGGTAATACACATCACTATAAGGCTTGCAAGCATGATAACTAATGAGTTAGTTACGGGGTGATGTATTACGGAACGAGTAAAGAGACTTGACGGTAACGAGATTGAACTAGGTATTGGATACCGATGATCGAATCTCGGGCAAGTAACATACCGATGACAAAGAGAACGTATAGTGTTGTGCGTTTTGACCGATAAAGATCTTTGATGGAGTCCGGGATTAGGGGTCTCCGGACAGCCGGACTATATCCTTTGGCCAGACTGTTGGACTATGAAGATACAAGATTAAAGACTTCGTCTCGTGTCCGGATGGGACTCTACTTGGCGTGGAAGGCAAGCTAGGCAGTACGGACATGGATATCTCCTTCTTTGTAACCGACCTTGTGTAACCCTAGCCCCCTCCGGTGTCTATATAAACCAGAGGGTTTAGTCCATAGAACAACATACAATCATACCATAGGCTAGCTTCTAGGGTTTAGCCTCTCCGATCTCGTGGTAGATCAACTCTTGTAACACTCATATCATCAAGAATAAATCGAGAAGGACGTAGAAGGACGTAGGGTTTTACCTCCATCAAGAGGGCCCAAACCTGGGTAAAACATCGTGTCCCCGCCTCCTGTTACCATCCGCCTTAGACGCACAGTTCGGGACCCCCTACCCGAGATCCGCCGGTTTTGACACCGACATTGGTGCTTTCATTGAGAGTTCTCTGTGTCTGTCGCCGTTAGGCTTGATGGCTCCTACGATCATCGATAGCGATGCAGTCCAGGGTGAGACTTTTCTCCCCGGACAGATCTTTGTGTTCGGCGGCTTCGCACTGCGGGCCAACTCGCTTGGCCATCTGGAGCAGATCGAAAGTTACGCCCCTGGACCAGGTCAGGTTTGGAAGCTTAAACTACACGGCCGATATCCGAGAGACTTGATCTTCGACGGATTCGAGCCCCTGCCTTGTGCGCCGCGCGGTCACGATGAGTACGATTTAGCTCTACCATCGGACAGTGTTCGAGAAATCGCACACAGCCGCTCCGACCCTCAATTCGGAGCCAGTTGCGCCATCCGTGGACAGGTGGATAGACCCCGCCACGGAGCTATCCTCTGGCGATCGAGCCGAATATCGACCTTACCCTTCACGAGAGCCGTGTTGTTAAACTGCCGGATCCTTCTCCGGCCACGGACTCCGAACCGCCTGCGCCCGTTCCTATCGAATCCGTTGGGCGCCGATCATGGAGTTTACCTCCGCGGATATCTTTCAGCACTCGCCCTTCGGCGACATACTGAACTCATTAAAGTCTCTCTCCTTGTCAGGAGAGTCCTGGCCGAACTATGTCCGGCAGGATTGGGATGCGGATGACGAAGAAATTCGCCGCCCACCCACCACCCACTTAGTAGCCACTGTCGACGATTTAACCGACATGCTCGACTTCGACTCCGAAGACATCGACGGTATGGACGACGATGCAGGAGACGAACAGGAACCACTGCCCACAGGGCACTGGACGCCCACTTCATCACATGACGTATACATGGTGGACACACCAAAAGAAAACGACGACGAAGGAACGGAAGGACGCAACGAAGGGTTGTCCCCTCGAGAAGCAGTCAAAGCGGCGGCGTAAGCGCCGCCCAAATCCCGCCTCGGCAGAAACAACGATCATATAGACCCAGCGTTAGAGCAGGGTGAACCATCGCCGGACCACGGCAACACGGAGAATCAAACCGAACACAAACGGAACAGCCTGACTCTGTTAAAGATAATAATCCGGACGACATCACACCGGACAGACACCCGGAGCAACAGAATTCCCATCAAAGGCTTGTTGCCATCGCGAGGAGTCTAAAAAGCAGAAGCAAAGGCTCAAGGCTGCGCAAGACACACTCAGAATCAAATGGAGTAAAGTACTCAACACAACAGCGAAGTACAGCGGTAATCACCACACCAAGAGCTACCCAAAGCGGAAGTTGCTACCTGAATTCGACGAGGAGGCCTTAGATCCCCCGCAACCAAAAATTAAAACGGCCATCCGGCCGGATAGACGACCTCACGACCAACATAGAGCGGCAAACAACGCCGCACATAAGCCAATACGCGATCCACGCGAGGGCTCACATCAAAAGGACGGTGCAACCAGATCCATTTATGGACCATGCAAGCGCGCTCCAGCATACGATGCAACACAACAAACATCCGAACACCACGGTACACCCAGATACAGGGGTGCCGCACACCCCCTATGTTTCACCGACAAGGTGCTGGTCCATGAATTTCTAGAGGGATTCAAACCCGTAAACATAGAGGCATACGATGGAACAACAGACCCTGGGGTCTGGATTGAGGACTATATCCTCCATATCCATATGGCTCGAGGAGATGATCTCCACGCCATCAAGTACTTACCCCTCAAATTCAAAGGGCCAGCTCGGCACTGGCTTAAAAGCCTCCCCGAAAGCTCCATTGGAAGCTGGGAAGAACTTGAAGATGCTTTTTGGGCGAATTTTCAAGGGACGTATGTCTGACCTCCGGATGCGGACGATTTGAGTCATATAACTCAACAGCCCTGAGAGTCGGCCCGAAAGCTTTGGAACAGGTTTCTTACTAAAAAGAACCAAATAGTCGATTGTCCAGACGTCGAAGCCTTGGCAGCCTTTAATCACAGGGTTCGAGACGAATGGCTTGCCAGACACCTCGGCCAAGAAAAGCCGAGAACAATGGCAGCATTAACAAGCCTCATGACCCGCTTTTGCGCAGGCGAGGACAGCTGGCTTGCCCGATGCAGCACCAGCGACCCAAATACGCCCGAAGTTAGAGACGGAAACAGGAAATCACGACGCAGCAAAAACAATAAGCACCAGAATAAAGAAGACAGCCC